>NC_134692.1:12856878-12864378 GCF_050947455.1 Rhinoderma darwinii
ATAGGACAGTATAGACTCATTTAGTCACACAGTGTATAGACAGGACAGTATAGTCTCACATAGTCACACAGTATAGATAGGACAGTATAGAATCACAGTCACACAGTATATAGATAGGACAGCATAGACTCACATAGTCACACAGTGTATAGACAGGACAGTATAGATTCACATAGTCACAGTGTATAGATAGGACAGTATAGACTCAGTCACACAGTATAGACAGGACAGTATAGACTCACATAGTATATCGTTAGGACAGTATAGACTCACAGTATATAGATAGGACAGTATAGACTCAGTCACAGTATATAGACAGGACAGTATAGACGCACAGTATAGACGCACAGTCACACAGTATAGCTAGGCCAGTATAGACTCACATAGTGTATAGATAGGACAGCATAGATTCACATAGTCAAACAGTATATAGATAGGACAGTATAGACCCAGTCACACAGTATATAGACAGGACAGTATACTCACATAGTCACACAGTATATAGACAGGACAGTATAGACGCACAGTCACACAGTGTATAGAATCACATAGTCACACAGTATAGATAGGACAGTATAGAATCACATAGTCACACAGTATAGAATCACATAGTCACACAGTATAGAATCACATAGTCACAGTATAGATAGGACAGTATAGAATCACATAGTCACACAGTATAGATAGGACAGTATAGAATCACATAGTCACACAGTATAGATAGGACAGTATAGAATCATATAGTCACACAGTATAGATAGGACAGTATAGAATCACATAGTCACACAGTATAGAATCACATAGTCACACAGTATAGAATCACATAGTCACACAGTATAGATAGGACAGTATAGAATCACATAGTCACACAGTGTATAGATAGGAAAAGGTAAGATCATGGAAATAATCCCACACACACGAGATTGATGTTTAATGGCAGCCACGCAGCAAAATCATGGTCACACATAGAAGAGATGAGATCAGACAGTCACACATAGAAGAGATGAGATCAGACAGTCACACATAGAAGAGATGAGATCAGACAGTCACACATAGAAGAGATGAGATCAGACAGTCGTACATAGAAGAGATGAGATCAGACAGTCGTACATAGAAGAGATGAGATCAGACAGTCACACATATAAGAGATGAGATCAGACAGTCGTACATAGAAGAGATGAGATCAGACAGTCACACATAGAAGAGATGAGATCAGACAGTCACACATAGAAGAGATGAGATCAGACAGTCGTACATAGAAGAGATGAGATCAGACAGTCGTACATAGAAGAGATGAGATCAGACAGTCGTACATAGAAGAGATGAGATCAGACAGTCACACATATAAGAGATGAGATCAGACAGTCGTACATATAAGAGATGAGATCAGACAGTCGTACATAGAAGAGATGAGGTCAGACAGTCACACATATAAGAGATGAGATCAGACAGTCGTACATATAAGAGATGAGATCAGACAGTCACACATATAAGAGATGAGATCAGACAGTCACACATATAAGAGATGAGATCAGACAGTCACACATAAGAGATGAGATCAGACAGTCACACATAAGAGATGAGATCAGACAGTCACACATAGAAGAGATGAGATCAGACAGTCACACATAGAAGAGATGAGATCAGACAGTCACACATAGAAGAGATCAGACAGTCACACATAGAAGAGATGAGATCAGACAGTCACACATATAAGAGATGAGATCAGACAGTCGCACATATAAGAGATGAGATCAGACAGTCGCACATAGAAGAGATGAGATCAGACAGTCGCACATAGAAGAGATGAGATCAGACAGTCGCACATAGAAGAGATTAGATCAGACAGTCACACATAGAAGAGATGAGATCAGACAGTCACACATATAAGAGATGAGATCAGACAGTCGTACATAGAAGAGATGAGATCAGACAGTCGTACATATAAGAGATGAGATCAGACAGTCGTACATAGAAGAGATGAGATCAGACAGTCGTACATATAAGAGATGAGATCAGACAGTCGTACATAGAAGAGATGAGATTAGGCAGTCGTACATATAAGAGATGAGATCAGACAGTCGTACATAGAAGAGATGAGATCAGACAGTCACACATAGAAGAGATGAGATTAGGCAGTCGTACATATGACACATAAGATTGCGCAGTCACACAAAGGATGCATGAAATTACAGTCACACAAAGGATGCATGAGACAGTCACACAAAGGATAGACAGTCACACACACAAAGGATGCACAAAATTGCACAGTCACACAAAGGATGTAGGCGATTAGACCGTCACATATGTGATAAATGAGATTGCACAGATGAGATTAGACAGTCGTACATATGACACATAAGATTAGACAGTCACACATAGAAGAGATGAGATTGTACAGATACGATTGGCCGCTCACCATGGTGTTGGATGTAGATCTCCCGGCTCCGATGGGTTAGGTCTTCGGATGTGGAGTGGTTCTGTCCTCTCCCTCCTCTCCTCTCTATATATATCTGGGAGTCGTTGTCAGGCGAGTCCTTAGTTACAGGAGGGGGGGGGGGAGGCTGTTCAGGACAAGTGGTCCCCTCCCCCCAGTCTCCAGGACTCCCTGCTGCATAATCCAGCCTGGGAGTGGCTGCACCCAACACAACATACAACACAACACACAACACAACCGTTACCGGGTACAATGCTGCACAATGACTCCAATTGACCCCCGGGGAGGGAGACGGGTGTCAAAACACATAACGGAGGAGGGAGGCAGCGAGGGAAACCCTGATAGCGGGAAAAGAGGCAACAAAGGAGGGAACAGCCCAGAAACCAAAGGAGACAACAACAAGGAGGAGACAAAACACAGCAATATTATATGTACACCGGTGCCGCAGAATATCATGTCATGGGTAATTTAAAGGGGAAGACCCCCCTTATCTCCTGCCACAGCATGTTTAGGACCTCCACTAATTTCCAGAACAGGGTCCGCAGCGCTCAGTAAGGCTCAACGGGTCACAATTTTTCGTTTGGTCAATACACCTAATATAATGAAATTGTGTAAATTAATAGAGGGGGCGCCGTTCAGGACCCTCATCCATTCACGTCTCTCACGTTGGAGGACCCGCCACGTCCATGCATTAGTCTTGTCCAAATAGACATAACATTGCGGTAAAATTGCAGCATTACTGCGACCCAACTTCACTATAGGAGGGGTGACAATTACAAGGTTTTCACCCCAAAATTTTTCCCTCATAGGGAAGCATTCAGGTTTTACCGCAACTCGCAATAAACGATGTCACCACGGAGCCATTGTTTTCAATGTACACCCTTTTTCCATGTGGTGGCGCTAGAGGGAAATGAAACACTTGCTGCCTGGTTCCACCATACATTGGATTTGATCGCTGGGGGGTCCTGACTGCAGAACACCCCATGATTAGCTTCGACTAACAAAAAGAGGTTGTCCAAAGGGGGGAACCCCCTGTATAAAAAAAAGTTCTGCAGCTTTAATATACGTTTGTGTTTCAGACCTAAGGCCCTATTCACACTGAGTTTTGAGGCAGTTTTTGAACTGTCTGCACTTTTTTTCTGTGTTTTTTCACGCCATCGGAAACAAGCGCCGCAGGTTTTTTCTGCCTTCCATTGATTTCAACGGGAGGTCAGAGGTGGAAACCACAACAAGAAAGGGCGCGCCACTTTTTTTCCCTGCGGGTGGCCAAAAGCCGTCTGGAAAAAACCGCCTCTGCCTCCCATGGAAATCAATGGGGGGGGGGGGTGATTTTGGCCATTTTTTGGCACTGATTCTGATGCAATTTCTGCATCAAAATCAGCTCCAAAAAACTCTGTGTTAACTAACCGATAGGGTATGTTTATACGGCAAACTAAAAATGGCCGTAAAATACCGCCTCTGATTTTCAGCCGTTTTTAAAGCATCAAGCGTTTTTTACGGATGTTTTTGGAGCTGTTTTTGTATTGAGACAATGAAAATGGCTCAAGAAGTGACATGCACATATCCTAAGGCCTCATGCACACGGCCGTGACTGTAATCAGGGGCCGCGATTGCGGGCACTGCCAGCCGCCTGCATTTTCGGCCCATGCTCCCATATGACGTATGGGAGCACAGCCCGTAAAAAGCAAAAGATAGGACACGTCCTATCTTTTGCGGTACAGTTCTACGGCAGAGACACCTATCCGTAGCGATACGGAAAGGTGTCCGCGGCCAATAGAACTGAATGGGTCCGTAATTACGAACAATTTTTATGGTCGCGTGCATTGGGGCCTTACCAATGAGACTTATATGACTGTCCGATAATCCAGAATATGTAATAATTCATTACCTATTCGTGCCAGATTAAAGGACTTTACTATGTGCTTGTTTTTTTTTTTTGTTACTGATGTGGAGAACTGGCATTTTAGCATCGGTTTGCATAATTTTGCATCAGTTTGCTTTTCGGCTTGAAACGCCTGTCCCACTTAGAATGTATGTTCTGTCCCTTTAAGGAAAAGTTCACAAAATCATCGCTAGTTTCTGGTAAAATTGACAATTTTTTCTACATCAGTCCAGAGTACATTGACCTCAATGTAAAAAAAAGAAAAGCATGTGTTGTTTGGAGTAAAGAAGACACGAGAGAAAAGTACAGCGGGTAAGTTGTAAGGAGGTGGCTCTGTAAGGTTATGTTCACACAGGGCGGATACGCTGCGTAAAAGCACACAGCGTATCCGCCCTGGTCGCCACAGGGAATTCTGGCCGAAAAACCGCACCAAATTGTGGTGTAGGTTTCCGGTCAGAATGTCCGCTGCGGAAAACTGCACAGAAAAAAAAATGGATACTTACCATGGTGACGCGTCCCTCTGACGTCATGACGCTCTAAGGCCCTGGGATGATGTTTCAGCCTGTGATTGGCTGCAGCAGTCACATGAGATAAAACGTCATCCCAGAAGGCCAACCTGGACCAAGAAACACAGACTTCTGGGTAAGTATAAGATTTTTTTGGCGGCGGAATCGCAGATTTTCCACCACAAAAATGGCAACTTCTGCTATTTGTTGCGGGTTTTACCTCCTCATTGAATTCAGTGGGGAAACCTGCAACAAAAACGTCCCGAAATTCGGCTGAAAATTCGCTAGCAGAACGCCTCAAACATCTGCCCATTGACTTCAATGGGAAAAATGGTGTTTCGTTCCCACGGGGCGTTTTTTACGCGGCCATTTGTTAAAATCGTTGCGTTAAAAAAGCCCCATAAAAAAAGTGCATGTCACTTCTTGAGCCGTTATTGGAGCCGTTTTTCATTTTCTCAATAGAAAAACAGCTCCAAAAACGGCCGTAAAAATCGCTTGATGCACAAAAAACGTCTGAAAATCAGAGGCTGTTTTCCCTTGAAAAGCTTCGTATTTTACAGCCGTTTTTTGTTCGCCGTGTGAACATCGCCTGATACCCTCTGGGGAGTTGTTGTGTAATACTCTTTAATGAATCGGTTAATAGGGCTTTGCCACCTAATCCTGACAGTCCTGTAAGTGAGCGCCGCGCACCCGCCAGATCCTTTGTACTTTAGTCAATAAAACCTTTCATTACCGGCAGATTACGGAGACTGATATAAAATATTCCCATGCAGCAAATAATCGAATTTCCTTGTAAGAACTGAAAACCTACACAACACAGAGTGTGACGCCGTGTGATTGGACAGCACCTGACTTCTTGTTTTTCAAAAACATCCTCCAGACAGATCAAAATCTTCCATTAGTTCATGCAAGTGTAAATGGGGAGCAGCTCAAAGCAGGCACTAAAAGTATTCAACCATAATCATACTGCTCCACTGAAATGTATTGAAAGAACATAAAATATTCAGTTTGTCAATGGGGTGTAGTACAGCTTCTTGGGCAGCAGGTGTCACTGTTGTCATTACAGTGTTTACAGTAAGGCTGGGCTCATACATTGCGTTCATAATCCATTTTTTGACACAAATTGGCAATTTCCCAAAAAACGACGCAAAATGGCACGGTTTTGTTGCAAATTGCGGCAAAAAAATGCATTTTGACTGCGATGTGAAAACCCAGTTTCTGTGTTCCAGATGCTACATTGATGGTCTTAAAGGGAATGTATTACCTGTATTTTTTTTCCTGCTAATTAAAACCAGATAGTGAAACATAAACTTTTTTGCCCATTTTATTACATTTTTTCTGATTATAGATTTTTGGATTCTATTTTCTGTACCTGTTAATGGAGCAGCCATCTTGCCTGAGCTGATGCTTTGCTCTGTTAATAGCCTTGAGATATTCTTTACAGCAGCCACATTGTCAACTACGGTATTGATTCTGTCAAAACGACGGAACTCTTGCACAACGGAGACAAACGGAAACTATTTGCACCGAATCGTCACCATTGAAATCAATGGTGATGCAAACGGAAACCATAGGTTTCCATTTGTTTCAGTCAGGGTTTCGTTCATGGGTTCCCGTCGGAAAGTTCCAACGGAATGCCTGAACGGAGCCCTGACACAGATGTGAACGAAGCCTAAGAAGTACAAGATTTTAGGATTCTTTTTTTTAATATACATGATGACTTAAAAAATTTAATTAAAATGAAAAAAAAGCTAAGAAAATATTTTGAACATAAATACTTGATTTAATTACTATGTATATGTTTTAAAATGATTTTTGAAAAAACACCTAAAATAAAAGTGTCTATCAGTGTGTTTGGTGCAACTTGGTAATTATTTTTAAGTAAAAATTATTTTTACTTTTTGAGATACAGCTGCTTTGTATCCTCTATACAGAGCAGCTGTATCTTGCTCTGAGACTTGAATCCATAAGGTCAGCGGGACTGACGGGTTCAGTGTCAGCGGGTCCTGTGTGTCTCAGACACGCAGGATCCAAATGTTATCAATCACATCTAAGTTATGAACTTAGATGTGATCGATAACCACTCAATCCTGCGTGTCAGAGATACACAGGACCCGCTGACACTGAACCCGTCAGTCCCGCTGACCTGATGGATTCAAGTCTCAGCGCTAGATGCAGCTGCTCTGTATAGAGGATACAAAGCAGCTGTATCTGAAAAAGTTAAATATTTTTTAATAAAAAGTAATTACAAAGTTGCACCAAACACACTGATAGACACTTTTATTATAAAAAAAATAAATAATTTATTTCGAAGGGGTACATAGCCTTTAAAATTAAAGATAACATTCTCTCTGCCTGCAGCCACCACTAGGGGGAGCTTAGAAGCTTACTGCATACTGGTTCTACATTAAACTCAATAATAACACAGATGTAGCAGTTTATGCTGTAAACTCCTGAGCTCCCCCTAGTGGTGACTGCTGGCAGACAAAATGTTATCATTTAACTCTTTTTATGCTGGGAAAAGGAGCTCTGACCACTATAAAGATATATTATGGAATTAATCCGCACAAAATTTAAAGCGACATGGTGTGGAAAGGTGGATATTCATTTTGAAGTCTAAATCCCAAATCCTAACAACATATTTGTTGACCATTTTTTTTCTAAACTCTCTGGAT
>NC_134692.1:12866878-13019378 GCF_050947455.1 Rhinoderma darwinii
AGTGGGCTCCAGGTCCACAAACACAGCGCGGGGGACATGTTTACCAGCCCCGGTCTCACTGAAGAAGGTGTTGAAGGAATCGTCTCCACCACCAATGGTCTTATCACTGGGCATCTGCCCGTCCGGCTGGATACCATGCTCCAGGCAGTACAACTCCCAGCAGGCATTGCCCATCTGTACTCCAGCCTGGCCAACGTGGACTGAGATGCATTCCCTCTGTAAGATTATTAGAATATAGGGTAAAGACCTGAACGGATTCAAAATGTTTGATTTTACCTGAATTTTCTATGGCAAAGAAAGCATTCCTAGGAAAAGGCTTCCTTTGTTTGCATTACCCTAATGCAATAATTGTAGATACCGTATCCTATTAAAGGAAAACACACCATAGTTTTCCATATTAGTTGTCACCTTTACTCATGATATCTGATGCCATTGCCGCTTGTAGCCTAGGTTTTTGAATATACATTTTTTTTGGCAGAATGCTATTGCATCTAATCAACCCTATTCCTCTTCAGTGGTCTGGAGTTTGATTATAGCCTGCGACATGCATGCTGCTGCACAGGGCACACTCTGCAGCATCTCCTGTGCCTTTTCTGTGCCTTAGACCTACATCTATGGCTCTCCAGTATTCTACTCACAATTTAGAATGATCTTTGTAACTATAGCTTCTGATAGGTGGAACAAGATGATCACTGTAAGACACCATTCACACTTGTCAGATTCCGCGCCGAAATGTACTTCCTATCCGATGACAATCCGCATCCCATGCATGTGAAAGAAGTTTCCACAATCCCATTTACATGCTGCAGAAAATTCCTGTGCAGACTTTCCTTATGTAGATCTGCTGAACGCCAGTAGCGGAAATGCCTCGGATTTCTGCCGCAGATCATGTAGGTATTCATGTCGGTTTTGGAATATGAAAATCTGGCAAGTGTGAACATAGCCTAATAGACTCTAATTATTTCAACAAGAAAGACTGAATAGTCAGAGAGCTGTATTTCATGTATCCTTGTAATTTTATGCATAAATTAGTAGTACAAGTCAACACATGGCAGTTTTTGATATATCTTATCACGATGGCTTGTAGTTTACCTTTGCCTGTCTACAGGATCTCTTTAAATAGGATCTGTCACTAGTTTAGTAATGCCCGATCTCCTCGCTAATCTAATAGTCGCCGTCACACCGATAATTCTAGTGAAAATTGTGTCCCAAAACCTTTATTATTTGAAAAGTTATGAGCTTTTTTCTAAATATGCAAATGAGCCTATACTAGACAAGTGGGAGGTAACAGCAGTGATTCTCCTGAGGCGGAGCCTCCCCACAGCCTCTGACGCCGTCCAATCAGCATGAAGCTGTTTCACACAGTCTGAGAGACTGAGGCCGGAGGGAGGGAGGATCACTTAAAACAGCCAAATCTCGGGCTGTGGATGAGCTAGAACAGACGAGATTCTAATATTTCATATGACATCAGGATTTCTAGCTGTGACACAAGCGGAGATATCACCAGTTGAATACAGTCGGGTATGGAAGCTGTATACTATATGATCACCCTGTGTTGCTGGGCAGGGAAGGGGGAGAAACTGTATGCTGATTGGACAGCGTCATACAGAAAACATTACACCGCCCATAGTGATAAGAGAGTCACCTCCTATTTGGCAAGTATAGCCACATTAGTATATTTAGAAAAATGCTCGTAACTTTGCAAATAATAAACGTTTGTTTTTAAAACAAATCACACTGTAGTTATCAGCATCATAGCGCCTATTAGATTAGTTAGGAGATAGAGAATTAATAAACCAGTGACAGATCTTAAATGTTTAGAAACCTCCTCAGTCCTTAAAAATCCAACTACAGTAAATAGAAGACAATGGAGAGGGGAGGGGGAGCAACAGGGAGAGACATCTGGCATACCACTGGACGCACAGAGCCTGCTATAGTGATTCGCAATTTTGGAAGTGACGCCTTTACACCAGGGGTTGTATAGTAACCTGATGTAGGAAAAGATAATAGCCCCTTGCATTATAGGAGCTCAGCTGAGCTGTTAGAGCTGTGCCTATTGATCAGCTTGCTGACTGTTTCCAATTACAACCTGCAGAATACTCAATGCAGCTCTGCAGTATAAAAGTCAACCTACATAAAATGATATATATATATATATACTACATACTGCATACATACCATGGTATTGATGTGTATTTTCCAGATATAAGTACTGAAATTGAAGCTCCTGCTGCCAATATGTCTCTGCAGATCTTTATATACTGTAGGAGGCAGGAGTGTCCCAATAACTAGACAGATTGGTTGGAAGGCTGGTCGGTAACGCTGGTGAAATGTCTTCAAGACACAATAACCCCAGCGAGGAACAAAGCATAAAGAGTAAGAGCCTTAGCATTGGATACAATGTTGCTGTGGTGGTAGCTATAGAAATGGAGCTGAGTGGTAACAACAAATGTATCAATAGGTGTCAACAAAGCGGCTGTATCAGATTACAACTGAATAACCTCTATACAATAAGTACAAGCATCATTTAAAAGACAATAAGTAACTGTAGGGCTCCGTGGCAACACGTCTTCAGCCACAAGTTGCCGTAAAAGTGCGCAATTATTACCTATAAAAAAAAAGCTGCACACAACAATGCAGCTATCACAAAGTTGTTGCAGGATCACTTCCTACTTATTTTGGCCATAGGGAAACAGTAAAGGGAACCTGCCACCAGCATTTCACCTATTGAACTTTACTTATCCCTCACTGGTCGCTGCTATAAAAAGTTCATTGCCGTTATCCCCGCTCCTAAACTCCTCCTCCAACTGTAAATAACGGTATGCAAACATTTTGCGCTTTTTATCGTATTAATCCGGTGTCCTTTTGTGCGCACACACCAGAAGAGGACGTCAATGCACAAGCGCAGGATTTTGTGTGCTGGGGGAAGGCGAGGAGCTGTCAATCAAAAGTAAGGAGGCGGGGTAAACCCGGAAAGACTTGAGGAATGAAGATATGACTCTTTTTCAAACGAAGATATGACACTTTTATGCTCATTAGCATACGGTGTGGGAACACTAAAAAACTGAATACTAAAGCTACAGAGCCGACTAAGAAGACAATTATAGGTTATATAGAAATGATTTTTCACCCACTACCACCAGGTAGGGCTGGTTTACTAGGTAAAATGCTGGTGACAGGTTCCCTTTAAATAGAAGTTGCAGTAATTTGCAATTTTAGCACAACTCGGGGTGCTAAACTCCCCCATGCCCGGTGGCGCCGCTAGCAGCCGTTATGGCTGCTACAGCGGTAGCGACGCTACTATGGGGCCCGCGCTGGAGTCCATATCTAGGCACTATCTGCAGGGGCTCTCTGAGGGTCACTATCTACAGGGGGCTATGGGGGCACTATCTACAGGGGGCACGGTGTGTGTGTGTGTGTGTGTGTGTGTGTGTGTGTGTGTGCGTGTGTGTGTGACACAGAGTATGGTACTATTATAATCAGGGATACAGTCTTTGGCGCTATTATATTTAGAGGTGAGAATTTTATCTTCGTTTATAGATGCAGAAATGTTTGAAAAGTGAGAAGCTGAAGACATCTGAGCGGCAGACTGCAGAAATGGGTCGTGGCCGGGAGAAATCCATCATAGAGGTCTGGACCGGATGGAGAAGAAAATAAAAAAAGAACTAGAATCTGAGACGTCACCGGTGAGTCACTTAATGTAAATGTTTATTCTGCCTCTAATCAGTACTGTAATCAATGTATGATCTGCAGCGAGTTGGTGGGTGGTTTAATTTTGATATGATTTTTTTGGCACTACATACAAGGGGGGGGGAGCAGTGTGGCACTATTCACAAGGGGGGAGCAGGGTCGCACTATATACAAGGGGGAGCAGGGTGGCACTATATACTAGTGGGGAGCAGGGTGGCACTATATACAAGGGGGGAGCATGGTTGCACTATATACAAGGGGGAAGCAGGGTGGAACTATATACAAGGGGGGAAGCAGGGTGGCACTATATACTACAGGGGCTGTGTGGCACTATACACAAGGGGGAGCTGTGTGGCACTATACACAAGGGGGAGCTGTGTGGCACAATATACAAGAGGCTGTGTGGTACTTAGGGGGCGCTGTGTGGCACTACTAAGGGGGGCTGTGCGGCACTACTAAGGGGGGCTATGTGGCACTTTCTACTAGGGGGCTGTATGGCACTGTTTACAAGGGGGGGCTGTGTGGCACAATCTACACGGGTCTGTGTGTGGCACTATCTACTAATGGGGGGGGCTGTGTGGCACTATCTACTAAGGGGGGATGTGTGGCACTATATACAAGGGCAGGGGCTGTGTGGCGCTATATACAGGGGGGCTTTATGGCGATATCTACAGGGGGCTGTATGGCACTATCTACAAGGGGGAGGTGGGGAGCGCTATCTACAAGTTGGGTGTGACACTGTCTACAGGGGCGGCCGTATGGCACAATCTACAGGGGGGCTGCGAGTGGCACCTGGGGGGGGGGCAGTCAAACATTTGCTATAGGGCCTAGTCTCACCTAGTTACGTCCCTGCTCATATTCTTAGGGTCCATACAACATAAAAGTAGAAAAGTAGCAAAAATAAATAAATTCATCCTTACTTCATGTATAATTTAGGCTATGTTCACACCTGCATTGTGCTTTCCCCTTATAATGGAATGCAGCGCTATTCTACCCATTAAATCTGACGGGACAGCCATCAGAACATAGCTCTAAACATAAACTCTGTTCACACTGCCATCCGAGGCTAACTTATAGCAAGCGTTCTCACACATGGAAACCTTAAAAAGCTGCAAAACTTGCTGATCAACTCTGAAATTTCTACAGTACTGTCTGCTGCATTCACATTACACTCCGGGCATAAGTCTTCCATTTCAAATATAAACTATATACAGTGAAGGAAATAAGTATTTGATCCCTTGCTGATTTTGTAAGTTTGCCCACTGTCAAAGTCATGAACAGTCTAGAATTTTGAGGCTAGGTTAATTTTTGAGAGATAGATTATATATTAAAAAAAAAACTGAAAATCACATTGTCAAAATGATATCTATTTATTTGCATTGTGCACAGAGAAATAAGTATTTGATCCCCGACCAACCATTAAGAGTTCAGCCTCCTCCAGACCAGTTACTGCTCCAAATCAACTTGGTGCCTGCATTATAGACAGCTCTTACATGGTCACCTGTATAAAAGACTCCTGTCCACAGACTCAATGAATCAGTCTGACTCTAACCTCTACAACATGGGCAAGACCAAAGAGCTTTCTAAGGATGTCAGGGACAAGATCATAGACCTGCACAAGGCTGGAATGGGCTACAAAACCATAAGTAAGACGCTGGGTGAGAAGGAGACAACTGTTGGTGCAATAGTAAGAAAATGGAAGACATACAAAATGACTGTCAATCAACATCGATCTGGGGCTCCATGCAAAATCTCACCTCGTGGGGTATCCTTGAGCCTGAGGAAGGTGAGAGCTCAGCCGAAAACTACACGGGGGGAACTTGTTAATGATCTCAAGGCAGCTGGGACCACAGTCACCAAGAAAACCATTGGTAACACATTACGCCGTAATGGATTAAAATCCTGCAGTGCCCGCAATGTCCCCCTGCTCAAGAAGGCACATGTACAGGCCCGTCTGAAGTTTGCAAATGAACATCTGGATGATTCTGAGAGTGATTGGGAGAAGGTGCTGTGGTCAGATGAGACTAAAATTGAGCTCTTTGGCATTAACTCAATTCGCCGTGTTTGGAGGAAGAGAAATGCTGCCTATGACCCAAAGAACACCGTCCCCACTGTCAAGCATGGAGGTGGAAACATTATGTTTTGGGGGTGTTTCTCTGCTAAGGGCACAGGACTACTTCACCGCATCAATGGGAGAATGGATGGAGCCATGTACCGTCAAATCCTGAGTGACAACCCCCTTCCCTCCACCAGGACATTAAAAATGGCTCGTGGCTGGGTCTTCCAGCACGACAATGACTCGAAACATACAGCCAAGGCAACAAAGGAGTGGCTCAAAAAGAAGCACATTAAGGTCATGGAGTGGCCTAGCCAGTCTCCAGACCTTAATCCCATCGAAAACTTATTTGAGGGAGCTGAAGATCCGAGTTGCCAAACGACAGCCTCGAAATCTTAATGATTTACAGATGATCTGCAAAGAGGAGTGGGCCAAAATTCCATCTAACATGTGTGCAAACCTCATCATCAACTACAAAAAACGTCTGACTGCTGTGCTTGCCAACAGGGGTTTTGCCACCAAGTATTAAGTCTTGTTTGCCAAAGGGATCAAATACTTATTTCTCTGTGCACAATGCAAATAAATATATATAATTTTTATAATTGTGATTTTTTTTTTTTTTTTTTATATAATCTATCTCTCACTGGTAAAATTAACCTAGCCTAAAAATTCTAGACTGTTCATGTCTTTGACAGCGGGCAAACTTACAAAATCAGCAAGGGATCAAATACTTATTTCCTTCACTGTACATACATTACTTATCCTGTACTGATCCGGAGTTACATCCTGTATTATACTCCAGAGCTGCACTCACTATTCTGCTGTGGAGTCACTGTGTACATACATTACATTACTTATCCTGTACTTATCCTGACTTACATCCTGTATTATACCCGAGAGCTGCACTCACTATTCTGCTGGTGGAGTCACTGTGTACATACATTACTTATCCTGTACTGATCCTGAGTTACATCCTGTATTATACTCCAGAGCTGCACTTACTATTCTGCTGGTGGAGTCACTGTGTACATACATTACATTACTTATCCTGTACTGAACCTGAGTTACATCCTGTATTATACTCCAGAGCTGCACTCACTATTGTGCTGGAGGAGTCACTGTATAAATACATTACTTATCCTGAGTTACATCCTGTATTATACTCCAGAGCTGCACTCACTATTCTGCTGTGGAGTCACTGTGTACATACATTACATTACTTATCCTATAATGATCCTGAGTTACATCCTGTATTATACTCCAGTGCTGCACTCACTATTCTGTATTATATAGCAGAATAGTGAGTGCAGCTCTGGAGTATAATATAGGATGTACCTCAGGATCAGTACAAGATAAGTAATGTAATGTATAAACATCTTGACTCAAGTTTTTATATAGAATAATTATGTATTTAATTTCCTACAATATTGCACTATGGGGTTTCTTGTAACCCATTACCCTGTATCACCTGATTTAGTCAGGAAACACCCAGATGGCTTCTAATTTTTTTTGAGTTTTTGTAGTTTGGAGTTTGAATATTCATTAAACTATATATAAGTCTTTTCTGAATTTTACAATGAGACTAATGTAGATGCAGTTATTATCCTGAAACTGATGTACTGCGTTATATTCACAGGTCCTGGTTTATGAATAGAATTCCAAAAATGAAGTAAAGACTGACACACAGGCAAATCAGTTAGAAAAGGAAAGGGTGAAAGCAACTCATGTAGGATTATATGCCGTGTTAGATTTGTGCAAAGCCGGGTGACAACCCCTATAAGTGCTGTACTGGTGGCTCTTAGATTGTGTCACCCAGCACTTATTATGCATGCGGAAACCATGATATGACTGAACAGAATTTTAAAATAAGGATTTATATTTGCAGTATATTTAACTTTTTTGTTTAGAAAGGTTGTAAATATAAGGAAAAAAGGAAATGAACAAACTATAATAAAAAATATTTTTTTAATAGGTGTCAAAAATGAAGGATTTATCTCCTACTCATAATGCAGCCATTTAATACTCTTCTCCTTCTTCTTCTCCCTCTCCTTCCACACTGTCAGTGCCGACTTCTTCGTAATCCTTCTCCAGGGCGGCCATGTCCTCCCGAGCCTCAGAGAACTCTCCTTCCTCCATACCCTCACCCACATACCAGTGCACAAAGGCGCGCTTGGCATACATCAGGTCAAACTTGTGGTCCAGGCGAGCCCAGGCCTCAGCAATGGCGGTGGTGTTACTCAACATGCACACAGCACGCTGCACCTTGGCCAGATCTCCACCAGGAACCACAGTCGGTGGTTGGTAATTGATACCAACTTTGAACCCAGTTGGGCACCAGTCCACAAACTGGATGGTGCGCTTGGTCTTGATGGTGGCAATAGCAGCATTGACGTCTTTGGGGACAACATCACCGCGGTACAGCAGGCAGCAAGCCATGTATTTGCCGTGTCTGGGGTCACATTTCACCATCTGGTTGGCCGGCTCAAAACAAGAGTTGGTGATCTCAGCTACAGTGAGCTGCTCATGGTAAGCTTTCTCTGCAGAGATGACAGGGGCATAGGTGGCCAGGGGGAAGTGGATACGGGGGTAGGGCACCAGGTTGGTCTGAAATTCTGTCAAGTCCACATTAAGAGCACCATCAAACCTGAGAGAGGCCGTGATGGAGGACACGATCTGACCGATCAGACGGTTCAGGTTAGTGTAGGTTGGGCGCTCAATGTCCAGGTTCCTGCGGCAGATGTCATAGATGGCCTCATTGTCCACCATGAAGGCGCAGTCTGAGTGCTCCAGTGTGGTGTGGGTGGTGAGGATGGCGTTATATGGTTCAACCACAGCTGTGGAGATCTGGGGGGCAGGGTAGATTGCGAACTCTAGCTTGGACTTCTTGCCATAGTCAACAGAGAGACGTTCCATCAAGAGGGAGGTGAAGCCGGATCCAGTGCCACCGCCGAAACTGTGGAAGATGAGGAAGCCCTGGAGACCTGTGCACTGATCGGCCTAGAGGAGAAAAGAAGACATTGATGTATGAAAAATTAGTAAAACATTTATGAAACAATGCCAGGGTGGCACGGAAATAAAGTACAAAAACTACTCACACCCCAAGATGATTAATCTAAATAGAGCCAACGTTAATTTCTTAATATATCTTTATAGCAGTTGGAGCTCTGTTTTTCTTATACAGAGCTCCAAATAAATTGTGAAAATTTAGTGCATGTTCATACTTTTCGAAATGTGATAAAATCTGTCGGCCTGCAGTCACCACCAGGGGGAGCTGAGGAGCTTACTGGATAATGCGTATTCATTGAACTCAAAAATGTAGTTCTGACACATTCATTTTAAGGAGAATGTTAAAAGGGAGGGGCCTTGACAACCAACGACAAGGCCTATTAAAGCTATGAGGAGGAACTCCAGTATGAGGCTACTAGATCCACTGAATTATAAGATCAACCAAGTGCCGGTAAAATTGTGTTTTAGATTATCTCCCCCAACTATACCAATATCTAAATGTATAGCTAATGAGGAATTAAAAGGGAAGCTGAATCTAAAATCTATCTGATTGTTATTTAAAGAGGCTCTGTCACCACATTATAAGTTCCCTATATCGTACATGATGTGATCGGCGCTGTAATGTAGATTACAGCAGTGTTTTTTACTTAGAAAAACGATAATTTTTGACGGAGTTATGACCTATTTTACCTTTATTCTAATGAGTTTCTTAATGAACAACTGGGCGTGTTTTACTTTTTGACTAAGTGGGCGTTGTGGAGAGAAGTGTATGACACTGACCAATCAGCGTCATACACTTCTCTCCATTCATTTACACAGCACATAGTAATATAGCTATATCGCTATGTGCAGCCACATACACACACACTAACATTACTGCAGTGTCCTGACAGTGAATAGACATTACCTCCAGGCAGGACGTGATGTCTATTCCGAATCCCGACACTTCGCTAACGTTTGTGGTTGATTTACAGCACAACAGGTGTAGTCTCGCGAGATTAGCCTGTAAACTGTCATTTACAGCGAGACTACGCCTGCTGTGCTGTAAATCAACCACAAATGTTAGTGAAGTGTCAGGATTCTGAAGAGACATCACGTCCTGGCTGGAGGTAATGTCTATTCACTGTCCAGACACGTCAGTAACGTTAATGTGTGTGTATGTTGCTGCACATAGTGATCTAGTAAGATCACTATGTGCTGTGTAAATGAATGGTGAGAAGTGTATGACGCTGATTGGACACTGATTGGTCACTGATTGGTTTGCGTCATGCACTTCTCTCCACAACGCCCACTTGTTCAAAAAGTAAAACACGCCCAGTTGTCCATTAAGAAACTCATTAGCATAAAGGTAAAATACGTCATAACTCCGTCAAAAATGATCGTTTTTCTAAATAAAAAACACTGCTATAATCTACATTACAGCGCCGATCACATCATGTACAAGATAGGCCTCTTATAATGTGGTGACAGAGACTCTTTAAGGTTGAATGAAACCTATTGTCCTCTGTTATCAGCCATTCTAGACCGAAGAAAGGCTGACTTTAGTGTTTTTCAATGCGATGACTGACAGGATGTCCAAAATGATCCCTAAAACCTTTCATTTGTCCCACATATCTTCAGTGTTGAGGACCTCTAGAGACCTTTATATACTATGAGAATGAGATTAGCAGCTCACCTTATAATACTGCTGAATTTTAGATGTAATAATGTGACCATCCACTGCTTGCCCACAGGTATCATAGATTGGGACTTAATGAAGAATAATGAACTCACCAGCTTTCGGGTCCTGTCTAGCACCAGGTCAATGATCTCCTTGCCAATGGTGTAATGCCCACGAGCGTAGTTATTGGCGGCGTCTTCCTTGCCAGTGATGAGCTGCTCCGGGTGGAACAGTTGTCTGTAGGTTCCAGTTCTCACCTCATCTGTAGAGAAATAATAGAGGTTTATATGTGAGATCCAGAACAGTCCATCCCATTCATCCCCCCAGAGCTTCACTGACGTCTCTTCTATCCACCAGTCATAGACAATAAGAGCTGACGTACTCACCGATCACAGTGGGCTCCAGATCCACAAACACAGCGCGGGGGACATGTTTACCAGCCCCGGTCTCACTGAAGAAGGTGTTGAAGGAATCGTCTCCTCCACCGATGGTCTTATCACTGGGCATCTGCCCGTCCGGCTGGATACCATGCTCCAGGCAGTACAACTCCCAGCAGGCATTGCCCATCTGTACTCCAGCCTGGCCAACGTGGACTGAGATGCATTCCCTCTATATGGGGTAAAGGGTGCATACGATTAGGGTCAGATGATATGTATCAGAATTAGTCAATCCATGAACGCATAAAATGTATGTAGGACATAACAAAGATCAGGTGAGACTGACACATTGTTACAAGAAGTAGATGGGAGAGTACAGATAGGTGACGATGAGATTAGACAGTCACAGGTAAAAGATAATATTGTACAGATGAGCTAGTACTGATGAGATTGTACGGTCCCACATTAAAAAGATGAGATTGTACAGATGAGATTAGACAGTCACACATATGATACATGAAATTAGACAGTCACACATTTAACAGATGAGATTGTACAGATAAAATTGGCCGCTCACCATGGTGTTGGATGTAGATCTCCCGGCTCCGATGGGTTAGGTCTTCGGATGTGGAGTGGTTCTGTCCTCTCCCTCCTCTCCTCTCTATATATATCTGGGAGTCGTTGTCAGGCGAGTCCTTAGTTACAGGAGGGGGGGAGGAGGAGGAGGAGGAGGAGGGAGTTCAGGTGGCCCTCTCCTCCCCCCAGTCTCAAGGGGTCCCTGCTGCACAATCCAGCCTGGGAGTGGCTGCGCCCAACACAACACAACAGTTACCGGGTACAATGCTGCACAGTGACTCCAATGTGACCCCCGGGGAGGGAGACAGGAGTCAAAACAGAGAACGGAGGGAGGAAGAGAGGGAAAAGAGGCAACAAGGAGGGAAAAGAGGCAACAAGGAGGGAAAAGAGGCAACAAGGAGAGAAAAGAGGCAACAAGGAGGGAAAAGAGGCAACAAGGAGGGAAAAGAGGCAACAAGGAGGGAAAAGAGGCAACAAGGAGAGAAAAGAGGCAACAAGGAGGGAAAAGAGGCAATAAGGAGGGAAAAGAGGCAACAAGGAGGGAAAAGAGGCAATAAGGAGGGAAAAGAGGCAATAAGGAGGGAAAAGAGGCAACAAGGAGGGAAAAGAGGCAATAAGGAGGGAAAAGAGGCAATAAGGAGGGAAAAGAGGCAATAAGGAGGGAAAAGAGGCAACAAGGAGGGAAAAGAGGCAACAAGGAGGGAAAAGAGGCAATAAGGAGGGAAAAGAGGCAATAAGGAGGGAAAAGAGGCAATAAGGAGGGAAAAGAGGCAACAAGGAGGGAAAAGAGGCAACAAGGAGGGAAAAGAGGCAATAAGGAGGGAAAAGAGGCAACAAGGAGGGAAAAGAGGCAATAAGGAGGGAAAAGAGGCAACAAGGAGGGAAAAGAGGCAATAAGGAGGGAAAAGAGGCAACAAGGAGGGAAAAGAGGCAATAAGGAGGGAAAAGAGGCAACAAGGAGGGAAAAGCCCAGAAACGAAAGGAGACAACAAGAGCAGCGAGAAGGCAAAAACCTCAGTGCAGCAACTGTAGATTGTGTGAATTTTACATAAAAGAATTTCCCCTCTGGTCTCTGCTCGGTCTTTTTGTCTTGAGAAATTCCACATTATTGCACTGGTATTAGAGTGCCAGATTATCAGAGTTTCTGGATATTCAGATGTCGGATTAAAGGCTATGCACACCTTCGAAAGTGATTTTTTTTTTTTTTTTTTAAATAAAAATTTATCAAATTAGTTTTTATTAAAAATTATTTGTACTTTTTGGGATACAGCTGCTTTGTATCCTTAATACAGAGCAGTTGTATAGTGCAGTGAAACCTGAATCCGTCAGATCAGCGGGACTGACGGGTTAAGGCTACATTCACACGAGCGTATCAGATTCACGAGCGTGAAAAACGAGCGTGAATCCGGTCCGTGTGTGCTGCGTTATGCATCAGTGTGCTTTGCGTTATTCACGCACTCGCAAAGTACATTCTTTTTTGTTTTCTTTTCAATAGAATTGATGCGCAAATCACGCACCGCACACGGTTGTGCATCCGTGTGCGTTGCGTGGTTTTCACGCAACCATTGACTTCAATGGGCGCAATGGTGCGTGAAAACGCACCAATATACGTCATGCAGTGAGTTTCACGCAACGGACTCTCGCTGCGTTAAAACTCCTGCATGTGTGAACGGCCCCATTGAAATCAATGGGTCCGTGGGCTGTGCGAGATTTCCATGCGCAGCACGCGGACGTTATTCACGTTCGTGTGAATGGGCCCTAAGTGTCAGCGAGTTCTGCTTGTCTCTGACAGTTCATAACAACTTAGATGTGATTGGTAACAGCTCGATCCCGCGTGTCAGAGATACAAAGGTTCCGCTGACACTGGACGGGCACAGGATTCAGGGTAAGATACAGCTGCTCTATATACAGGATACAAAGCAGCTGTATCTGAAAAAGTAAAAATTATTTTTAATAAAAACGAATTTGAAAGTTGTACCAAACACACTAATAGGCATATATATATTTGGAAGGTGTACGTACATTGTGTTAGGAAGTCTTCATTCTACCTGATGAAATGACTATATGATGGATGATGTTATAGTATTATACTGTGATAGTGATTGCTGATCTCTGGTTTCCCTGCAGGTTTGGCTATCTATCTGCATAGGTTTGTAGGCATTGTCGGCTTTGTGTCTGTGGTGTTGTATTTCATGCTCTGTAGCTGCTCCCTTTGTAACTGCTGATTAGTGCAAACGATTCCCTGGAAACAACGTTACATTCTGTGTTTGAGAACGGTTGGTTACTATGGGAGACTATAAACAAAGTCAGATGGTTTAAGCAGCCCCACACCCAGATAACGGTCAGGTGTGGACACGGTCAATAACTTACTGAACTGACTTAGCCTTACAAAGTAACTTACTAAACATAGAGAATGGGGAGGCCTATAGCAAAGATAAAAATGTGACTGCTTTCAGCTGCTGCCTGACACCAGGTAGATGAAGTTCTGGTTCCCCGTCCAATTTTTATAACTAGTAGGTTTTTTATTTTGTTTGCCAACATTGTGGAGACCACATACATGTGCAGGTTCTCACAAACGGGGACAAGACCAACCTGGAATAGGTCCTTTTTTTTATAGCGTTCCTACAACAGCTGCATGGCTGCCTCTATGGTACATACACTCTTGGACAGGGTAAGACTGGTGCACCAGAGAACCATAGGATCCACCCATGGCCCAGGACCTGAGATGATGACGGAGCCCAGGAGAAGACAACCCCTGCAGCTGACAGATCCAGGGATCTATTACTTTTTTGGGGTTATTTTAAAAATAACCAATTAGTATTGTTACTCCCACTAATTTTAATTTCCTGTTGCTTCTATAGCACCAACGTATGCCACAGCGATGTACAAAGATTGTCATCACACACATTAGCACCTGTCCACAATGGGGCTCACACTCTAGTTTCCCTGTTTGATATACACACAATAGGGCCAATTTGAAAGGAAGCCAATGAACCTATCAGTATGATTTTGTGGTGTGGAAAGAAACCGTAGAACCGCCCTGCAAACATGGGGAGAACATACAAATTCCATGCAGATGTTGTCCTTGCCCAGAGTTGAACCCAGAATCCGATTGCTTCATGGCAACGGTGCTAACCACTGATCGACCGTGCCGCCCGCTATTAAAGGGATTTTCCGTATGTATGTTAACAAAGCTAAATCAATATAAAAATAAAAAGTTCTAAAAAAAAATCTAGTACTTCTGGTTCAATTCTTTACCGGTTTCAAGATCTCTGCTTGCTGTCAATATGACCATTTGTTTACATCCAGAGGCTGAAAACCTGTACAGACTGACAGACCTAATAATCAATACTTCTGTCATCTGAGGGTTTGCTACAATAGCATCCACTCTAATCAATGCTCTGTTAGCGAAACATATCAGCCGCAGCTGCACTAATCTTTTTGCTTGTTTGTGAGGCCGGATTCACACAAGCTGTTAAAAGTCCGTGGGACGGCCGTTGAAACAGCGGCCGTCCCACGGACCTATAGGGGGCATTATACTGTGGGGGCACTATAGGGGCATTATACTGTGTAGGGGCATTATACTGTGGGGGCACTATAGGGGCATTATACTGTGTGGGGGCACTATAGGGACATTATACTGTGGGGGCACTATAGGGGCATTATACAGTGTGGGGGCACTATGGGGGCATTATACTGTGGGGGCACTATAGGGGCATTATACTGTGGGGGCACTATAGGGGCATTATACTGTGTAGGGGCATTATACTGTGGGGGCACTATAGGGACAGTATACTGTGTGGGGGCACTATAGGGGCATTATACTGTGTGGGGGCACTATAGGGGCATTATACTGTGTGGGGGCACTATAGGGGCATTATACTGTGTGGGGGCACTATAGGGGCATTATACTGTGTGGGGGCACTATAGGGGCATTATACTGTGGGGGCACTATAGGGGCATTATACTGTGTGGGGGCACTATAGGGGCATTATACTGTGGGGGCACTATAGGGGCATTATACTGTGGGGGCACTATAGGGGCATTATACTGTGGGGGCACTATAGGGGCATTATACTGTGTGGGGGCACTATAGGGGCATTATACTGTGGGGGCACTATAGGGGCATTATACTGTGGGGGCACTATAGGGGCATTATACTGTGATGGGGCATTATACTGTGGGGGCACTATAGGGACAGTATACTGTGTGGGGGCACTATAGGGGCATTATACTGTGGGGGCACTATAGGGGCATTATACTGTGTGGGGGCACTATAGGGGCATTATACTGTGGGGGCACAATAGGAGCATTATACTGTGTGGGGGCATTATACTGTGTGGGGCACTATAGGGGCATTATACTGTGTGGGGGCACTATAGGGGCATTATACTGTGGGGGCACTATAGGGGCATTATACTGTGTGGGGCCACTATAGGGGCATTATACTGTGTGGGGGCACTATAGGGGCATTATACTGTGGGGGCACTATAGGGCATTATACTGTGTGGGGGCACTATAGGGGCATTATACTGTGTGGGGGCACTATAGGGGCATTATACTGTGTGGGGGCACTATAGGGGCATTATAATGTGGGGGCACTATAGGGGCATTATACTGTGTGGGGGCACTATAGGGGCATTATACTGTGGGGGCACTATAGGGGCATTATACTGTGGGGGCACTATAGGGGCATTATACTGTGTGGGGGCACTATAGGGGCATTATACTGTGGGGGCACTATAGGGGCATTATACTGTGGGGGCACTATAGGGGCATTATACTGTGGGGGCACTATAGGGGCATTATACTGTGGGGGCACTATAGGGGCATTATACTGTGTGGGGGCTCTATACTGTAAATGTAAGTTACGTAAACAGCGCAGCAGTTATGGAAACAGAGTATCACAGCAAACGACGCGGTTTGCGTAGATCTGACCCCGCCGGATGCTCCTCCGCAGTTGTAAGCATGCGTGGGGGCCCACTCAGATGTGCTTTGACCTCTTTTACCCCCTCTCCCCCGTGCTAAACCCCTAGCTACACCTCTGGTCAGGGACAAATTTCGGATTTTTAAAAAGGGGTTTCCAAGTGAATCCCCCAATTATATTCACTTTATGAACTTTCTTCATGTATGAAATGACACATTTTGTACATCGGGAGGTTTAGGGGCTAATGGTCATTTCTGATTATGGGCTAATATTCCTTGAGACCTTGGAGGGATTTAGTTAATTGGTGAGGGGGTTAGTGGTGGTCCAGGACAGGAAAGTGTCTATAATTTTATTGTATTTATTATAAATTATAGTTCTTTATAAAGATCAGAGTTTTGTTTTCTGACACAGAGCTCCAAATCCCCACCTTTCCTACACACAACTACTAGGTGATCGATAAACGTCTGTCTGCCTGTAAACACCAGTAAATGTAGGGATTTATTCATCTCCTATGGAATTTATATAGAATAATAGATTAGCATGCAGTGAGTGCCCCCTAGTGGCTGCAGAAATAATTGCATCACTTTCCCTGATGTGTTCTGAAAGGCTCAGAGAGGGGTTTCCAGGTACTAGAAGACCAATCCTTTCAAGTCCCCCCCTGAAAGGGTTATGGGATCAACTCCCCACTCATTTTAACCCTCAGTCTTTGCTAAAATTTGATACAATGTGTCTGTTGGTAACTGCCACTAGGGGGCATTAAGTGAATATGTATTTATACAGCTCCCATTCATTTCAAATCTATGTGCAGTGAGCTCCCCCTAGTGGTGGCTGCAAGCACCTAGAATTTTAGCATTTAAATGGTCACTAATTTTTCAACAAACTTTGCAAAAAAATCAATAGTACAAGCGAATATGCCTCTTTCTCCACTTATCAGGCCCCTTTTCCCCTGTCTCCTAACTGTTCACTCACCCTGAATTTACTCCTAAAACCGTCTCCTCAAGACAAGACAGATTCTCAGCTCACTGAAGGATCAGATTATAGCTGCCCAAAGAAACCTGAGGAGAGGGAAGGGGGAGGAGGGAGCAAGAGTAGAGTGGCAGAGAGACACACAGACGCTGCTGCAGCTAGTAAGAGCTATATCTCACCTCAGTGCTGGATTCTCAGCTACACTGTTCAGTACTGTACAATGTCCTCCATGCTGCTGCTGTTTCGGAGGATGTGCTATAAAGAGATTGGGGAGCAGGATGTTCTCTTCTCTGTGTGAAGTGTATAGAAGACATGATAGCAGCTCGGCTCCATTCCACTAGCTCAGAGAAAACGGAGAATTAGAGATTGAGTCTGCAGAGGGAAAAACTGCTAAATAATGCAGAAAATAAGTCATAAAATGACCAAAAATAGTGTTATTCCTCATGTACACACATGTTAGCTTTTTCTGAAAAATCACCTGAAACGTTAGGTACGCTTTAACTCTATCTGCGTGAAAGAAAGCAGGGGATTTTGAGGTCTGATGTCTATAGATATAAAATATAAAATTAATGAAACAAATTCCTCTGAAAAATATTAGCATCCGCCCCAGACCAGATTCAATTGTGTTCAATTTCTTTGCAGCACGACCACAGGACGAATTAAGCATTGCACAACGTCCATTCATATCAATGTGTTGTTTGTATCCTACAGGACAGGACAGGTCAAGTCCTCCAAAACAGGAGACGCTCTTTATCACCGTACTCCACTCTGACAAAGAGATGAGGATCCCAAACAGAGGACCCCCCTGTATTTACCCAGATTTCCTTAGGGTGTAAGAAAATGGGTTTTCTATACTGGACAACCCACAAACACGTCAGTATGTGGACCCATTAATTTGACATATAGAAGCTGACATAATAATAAATGGCCCAATTCTTTGTCTTATTTGTCAAAGTTCCATATAAACAAAGCAGAGAGACGTTGATCGTCGGCCAGTAGCGGCGATGATGGGCGGATAACCGCGGCTGCTCTGTGGGGCTGATAACAATTGTTACTATGTAGCCAGACGTTTCCTCTCCGCTGGAGAATGAGATATGTGTAGAGTGGCTGCTGACAGATTGAGGGTCTGCTGCTGGGGGGGGTCTGCTGCTGGGGGGGGGGTCTGCTGCTGGGGGCTGTAGATGTAGCACCTTAGCGTTCTCATAAGTCTGGGTCCAGGAGGATCTATCACAAGGACAAAGCTCATGTAATAAATAACTGCTGGTACCAGCCTTGATCCATACCAGGTCACAGGCCCTATGCCAATTACAGCGCCATCATCAGGATACGTTCACACTGTACGGTCTGTATTGCACTTTGGTTACATTGCAGCAAATGGGATTTTAGATGGGGTTGAAGCCACAGGACACAAAACTGCAATGTGACCACAGAACTATGACTGCGGTTTTGTTTTTTCTAGAACTACTTCTTTAGGAAGAAAAACAAAAAAAAAGGTACACCGTACACAGGTAGTGCAGTCTAATCATATATAGTGGATATAAAAAGTCTACACACCCCGGTTAAAATGCCAAGTTTTTGTCATGTCAAAAATCAGTACAAGATGAATCATTCCAGAATCTTTTCTACCTTTAACCCCTTCCCGCCGCCGCCCTTTTCATTTTCGTTTTTTCCTCCCCACCTTCCAAAAGCCATAACTTTTTTTATTTTTCCATCGATCTATTCCTATGAGGGCTTCATTTTTGCGGGACGAGTTGTAGTTTTTCGTAGCACCATTTATTTTGCCGTATAATGTACTAGGAAGCAAGAAAAAAAATATTTGTGGGGTAGAAAATGAAAAAGACAGCGATTCCTCCATGTTTTTTACGTGTCGTTTTTACGGAATTCACTGTGCAATTAAAACAGGTTAACTTTATTCTGTGGGTCAATACGATTACGGCGATACCAAATATATAAAGTTTTTTTCTATATTTTACTACCTTTACAAGTAAAAACCTGAGTGTAAAAAAGAAAATTAATTTTGTGTCGCCAAATTCCGAGAGCCGTAACTTTTTTATTTTTCCGTCGATTAAGTGGTATGAGGGCTTATTTTTTGCGGGATAAGCTGTAGTTTTTAATGATACCATTTTGGGGTACATGCGACTTATGATCACCTTTTATAAAAAGATTTGTGGGAGATGGTGACCAAAAAAATAGAGATTCTGGCTTTTCCAATTTATTTTTTTACGGCGTTCACCGTGCGGGTTAAATAATGATATATTGTAATAGTTCCGACTTTTACGGACGCGGCGATACCAGTTATGTTTATTTTTTTTACTATGCTTTAGGGGAAAAATGGGAAAAGGTTTTTTTTTTAAACTTTTACATTAAAAAAAAACCTTTATTTTACTCATTTTTACTTTTTTTATTAGTCCCCCCCCCCCCCCCAGGGGACTTCAACCAGTGATCGTTAGATTGCTTGCACGATATACTGCAATACTAATGTATTGCAGTATATCGTGATTCTGACAGGCTTCTGTTAAAGCATCTCTGTCCCCACATTATAAGTGGCCTATCTTGTACATGATGTGATCGGCGCTGTAATGTAGATTACAGCAGTGTTTTTTATTTAGAAAAACGATAATTTTTGATGGAGTTATGACCTATATTAGCTTTATGCTAATGAGTTTCTTAATGGACAACTGGGCGTGTTTTACTATATGACCAAGTGGGCGTTGTACAGAGGAGTGTATGACGCTGACCAATCAGTGACCAATCAGCGTCATACACTTCTCTCCATCCATTTACACTGCAGATAGTGATATAGCTATATCGCTATGTGCAGCCACATACACACACATTAACTTTACTGCAGTGTCCTGACAATGAATATACATTACCTCCAGCCAGGACGTGATGTGTATTCAGAATCCTGACACTTCGCTAATACAATCCCTACACTACAGCACAGCAAGCGTAATCTCGCGAGATTACGCTGTAAACTGTCATTTCAAACAAGATTACGCTGTGCTGTAGTGTCGGGATTGCATTAGCGAAGTGTCAGGATTCTGAATACACATCACGTCCTGGCTGGAGGTAATGTCTATTCATTATCAGGACACTGCAGTAATGTTAGTGTGTGTGTGTATGTGGCTGCACATAGCGGTATAGCTATATTGCTATGTGCTGTGTAAATGAATGGGGGGAAGTGTATGACGCTGATTGGTCGCTGATTGGTCAGCGTCATACACTCCTCTGTACAACGCCCAGTTGGCCAAAAAGTAAAACACGCCCAGTTGTCCATAATGGTCACACACGTTTGGATGTAGAATAAAAATTTTAAAAATGGGACTGACTAGATACGCTGTTAATACAGAAATACACCAGCAGGAGGCACTGTGTAACCACAACACTCTGTTCAGTACATGTATAGATATTTCTCAAGCTCCAAATGTATTGTTAAAATCTTTTACGCCTACCTCAGCAACTTTTGAAAAGTTTCCAGAAAAGGGACGTGTCTAAGAGGAATTGCGCCAAATTTGTTAAGCTGAACAACATGTTTTGGCAAAACTATTGGTGTACATGAACAAGCAGCCACGAGGTAGTGTAAGTAGCAGAACAGTGTCTAACTCCCCTACTGAGTTGCCCCCACATACATTATGCCACATGTGCGTTTTTTATAAATTTGGTGCGATTTGTACCATTTCGGACTTGTAAATTCAGTCATCCAGATAAGTCTCCCCCAATGAGGCACATTTTATCAATCGTGTCATAGGAGCTGTGCTTTACAGTACATTGAGTCTACAGAAATAGTGCAAATTGCTAATTAATAAAAAAATGGCGCACCTGGCATAATAAATTTGCAGCAACTGGGCACATTATTCTCCCTTACTCCAGTTAATGGTTGACTTACATTTACACCAATATTTTGTGCTCATAATTTCCACACATCCACAATAAATTTGACACCAGCATCCTGTACAATGCCGCTTGCAATGATTATTATTATTACAAATGGCATTGTCCACAAGGTGGCGCTATATACCCGTTGCTCCCATATATCTGTACTACATTTTCAGATATTACTGAGGAACCTGATTATCTTATTCCAACAATTGTACAAACCCTTCCCATAGAATATACATTACAAGGACATTTCTACCCCGTGTTCTATAATCACGTTCCTCACTCTTAGGCTTTGTTCCCACAGTGCAGATTTGCTGCAGATTTTGCCAGTATTTTTCAAGCCAAAGCCGGGAACGGAACCTAAACGGAAGAAATATATAAAGGAAAACCTTATAGGTCTGCTCTGCTGGATCCAATTCTGGGGTTTGCTTAAAAAATGCAAGCAAATCTGCACTGTGTGAACAGGGCCTTGCAAAGCAGCAATTCCAAGAAATATATTAAGGAATTTTTACTATTCCCTCGTATAAAGTCATTTGCTTCACCACAGGTTAACATGTGCGGTTCTCCGAAATGAGAAGTCAACAATCTTTACCAGACACACAGTAAGGCCAAATTTACACGAGTGTGTGCGTTTTGCGCGCGCAAAAAACGTGTCGTTTTGCGCGCGCAAAAGGTCCATAACAGCTCCGTGTGGCAGCAGCGTATGATGCGCGGCTGCGTGATTTTCGCGCAGCCGCCATCATTATGACACTCAGTTTGTATGTTTGTAGCACGTGGTGCTTTTCTGTTTTCATTCAGTTTTTACTGCTGTTGCGCGAATCACGCGCGCCACACGGAAGTGCTTCCGTGTGGTGCGCGTGATTTTCACGCACCCATTGACTTCAATGTGTGGGTGATGCGTGAACAACGCACAAATATCGGACATGTCGTGAGTTTTACGCAGCGGACATACGCTGCGTGAAACTCACAGACAGTCTGCACGGCCCCATAGACTAACATAGGTCCGTGCGAGGCGCGTGAAAATCACACGCGTTGCACGGACGTATTACACGTTCGTCTGAATAAGCCCTCAGGAGCTGTGTCTGGTATTACAGCTAAGCCCCACATATAGTATAATGCCCCCATAGTGCCTCCCCCAAGTATTATGACCTGATAGTGCCCCCCACGCAGTATAATGCCCTCATAGTTCCTCCCCACATAGTATAATGCCCCAATAGTGGTCCATGGAGGGCCCCACCATATAATGCCCCAATAGTGGTCCTCCACACAGTATAATCTCCCATATTGCCCCCCAAACAGTATAATGCTCCCATATTGTCCCCACACAGTATAATGCTCCCATATTGTCCCCACACAGTATAATGCTCCCATATTGTCCCCACACAGTATAATGCTCCCATATTGTCCCCACACAGTATAGTCTCCCATATTGCCCCCCACACAGTATAATGCTCCCATATTGCCCCCCACACAGTATAATCTCCCATATTGCCCCCCACACAGTATAATCTCCCATATTGCCCCCCACACAGTATAATCTCCCATATTGCCCCCACACAGTATAATGCCCCCATAGTGCCCCCACACGGTATAATGCCCCCATAGTGCCCCCACACGGTATAATGCCCCCATAGTGCCCCCCACACAGTATAATGCTCCCATATTGCCCCCACACAGTATAATCTCCCATATTGCCCCCCACACAGTATAATCTCCCATATTGCCCCCACACAGTATAATGCCCCCATAGTGCCCCCACACGGTATAATGCCCCCATAGTGCCCCCACACGGTATAATGCCCCCATAGTGCCCCCAACACAGTATAATCTCCCATATTGTCCCCACACAGTATAATGCTCCCATATTGTCCCCACACAGTATAATGCTCCCATATTGTCCCCACACAGTATAGTCTCCCATATTGCCCCCCACACAGTATAATGCTCCCATATTGCCCCCCACACAGTATAATCTCCCATATTGCCCCCCACACAGTATAATCTCCCATATTGCCCCCACACAGTATAATCTCCCATATTGCCCCCACACAGTATAATGCCCCCATAGTGCCCCCACACGGTATAATGCCCCCATAGTGCCCCCACATGGTATAATGCCCCCATAGTGCCCCCCACACAGTATAATGCTCCCATATTGCCCCCACACAGTATAATCTCCCATATTGCCCCCCACACAGTATAATCTCCCATATTGCCCCCACACAGTATAATGCCCCCATAGTGCCCCCACACGGTATAATGCCCCCACACGGTATAATGCCCCCATAGTGCCCCCCACACAGTATAATCTCCCATATTGTCCCCACACAGTATAATGCTCCCATATTGTCCCCACACAGTATAGTCTCCCATATTGCCCCCCACACAGTATAATGCTCCCATATTGCCCCCCACACAGTATAATCTCCCATATTGCCCCCCACACAGTATAATCTCCCATATTGCCCCCCACACAGTATAATCTCCCATATTGCCCCCACACAGTATAATGCCCCCATAGTGCCCCCACACGGTATAATGCCCCCATAGTGCCCCCACACGGTATAATGCCCCCATAGTGCCCCCCACACAGTATAATGCTCCCATATTGCCCCCACACAGTATAATCTCCCATATTGCCCCCCACACAGTATAATCTCCCATATTGCCCCCACACAGTATAATGCCCCCATAGTGCCCCCACACGGTATAATGCCCCCATAGTGCCCCCACACGGTATAATGCCCCCATAGTGCCCCCCACACAGTATAATCTCCCATATTGCCCCCACACAGTATAATGCCCCCATAGTGCCCCCACACGGTATAATGCCCCCATAGTGCCCCCACACGGTATAATGCCCCCATAGTGCCCCCCACACAGTATAATGCCCCCATAGTGCCCCCACACAGTATAATGCCCCCATAGTGCCCCCACACGGTATAATGCCCCCATAGTGCCCCCCACACAGTATAATGCTCCCATATTGCCCCCACACAGTATAATGCTCCCATATTGCCCCCACACAGTATAATGCCCCCATAGTGCCCCCCACACAGTATAATGCTCCCATATTACCCCCACACAGTATAATGCCCCCATAGTGCCCTCCACACAGTATAATGCCCCCCACAGTATAATGCTCCCATATTGCCCCCACAGTATAATGCCCCCATAGTGCCCCCCACACAGTATAATGCTCCCATATTGCCCCGACACAGTATAATGCCCCCATAGTGCCCCCCACACAGTATAATGCTCCCATATTGCCCTCACACAGTATAATGCTCCCATATTGCCCCCACAGTATAATGTTCCCATATTGCCCCCACACGGTATAATGCCCCCATAGTGCCCCCCACACAGTATAATGCTCCCATATTGCCCCCACACAGTATAATGTTCCCATATTGCCCCTCACACAGTATAATGCTCCCATATTGCCCCCCACACGGTATAATGCTCCCATATTACCCCCACACAGTATAATGCTCCCATATTACCCCCCACACAGTATAATGCTCCCATATTACCCCCCACACAGTATAATGCTCCCATATTGCCCCCACACAGTATAATGTTCCCATATTGCCCCCACACAGTATAATGCTCCCATATTACCCCCCACACAGTATAATGCTCCCATATTGCCCCCACACAGTATAATGTTCCCATATTGCCCCTCACACAGTATAATGCTCCCATATTGCCCCCCACACGGTATAATGCTCCCATATTACCCCCCACACAGTATAATGCTCCCATATTACCCCCCACACAGTATAATGCTCCCATATTACCCCCCACACAGTATAATGCTCCCATATTGCCCCCCACACAGTATAATGCTCCCATATTACCCCCCACATAATATAATGTTCCCATATTGCCCCCCACACAGTATAATGCTCCCATATTGCCCCCCACACAGTATAATGCTCCCATATTACCCCCCACATAATATAATGTTCCCATATTGCCCCCACACAGTATAATGCTCCCATATTGCCCCCCACACAGTATAATGCTCCCATATTACCCCCCACACAATATAGTGCTCCCATATTGCCCCCCACACAGTATAATGCTCCCATATTACCCCCCACACAATATAGTGCTCCCATGTTGCCTCCACAGTATAATGCCCCCATAGTGCCCCCCACACAGTATAATGCTCCCATATTGCCCCGACACAGTATAATGCCCCCATAGTGCCCCCCACACAGTATAATGCTCCCATATTGCCCTCACACAGTATAATGCTCCCATATTGCCCCCACAGTATAATGCTCCCATATTGCCCCCACACGGTATAATGCCCCCATAGTGCCCCCCACACAGTATAATGCTCCCATATTGCCCCCACACAGTATAATGTTCCCATATTGCCCCTCACACAGTATAATGCTCCCATATTGCCCCCCACACGGTATAATGCTCCCATATTACCCCCACACAGTATAATGCTCCCATATTACCCCCCACACAGTATAATGCTCCCATATTACCCCCCACACAGTATAATGCTCCCATATTGCCCCCACACAGTATAATGTTCCCATATTGCCCCCACACAGTATAATGCTCCCATATTACCCCCCACACAGTATAATGCTCCCATATTGCCCCCACACAGTATAATGTTCCCATATTGCCCCTCACACAGTATAATGCTCCCATATTGCCCCCCACACGGTATAATGCTCCCATATTACCCCCCACACAGTATAATGCTCCCATATTACCCCCCACACAGTATAATGCTCCCATATTACCCCCCACACAGTATAATGCTCCCATATTGCCCCCACACAGTATAATGCTCCCATATTACCCCCCACATAATATAATGTTCCCATATTGCCCCCACACAGTATAATGCTCCCATATTGCCCCCCACACAGTATAATGCTCCCATATTGCCCCCCACACAGTATAATGCTCCCATATTGCCCCCCACACAGTATAATGCTCCCATATTACCCCCCACATAATATAATGTTCCCATATTGCCCCCACACAGTATAATGCTCCCATATTGCCCCCCACACAGTATAATGCTCCCATATTACCCCCCACACAATATAGTGCTCCCATATTGCCCCCCACACAGTATAATGCTCCCATATTACCCCCCACACAATATAGTGCTCCCATGTTGCCTCCCCACAGTATAATGCACCCATATTTCTCCCCACACACAGTATAATGCCCCCATAGTGCCTCCCCATAGTATAATGCCCCCATATTTCCCCTCCCCGGAGCATAATGCCCACACAGTGCCTAATAAAAATAATAAAATAAGTACTCACCTAGCCCCGTCCCCTCGATGAGTGGAGATCCCTGTGCGGACGGCTCTGCAGAATGGCCCACTTATTTGTATTGCTGGATAACAATTTCCTGCAGCCTTGAGTGGAAAAATCCTATAGACCAATGGCTACAATGTATGAGTGTACCAGCATCTGTATACTGTGTATCTGTGTGTGTATACATACAATATATACTAGTACTAACGTTCTTCTGTGTCCTCCGGGGAATAAGAATGTCTTCCAGCAGAGCGTGAGGGGCAGTCGCTGACAATGCATCATGTGACTGTCCGGTATGGTGTTGCAGAAAGTAACATTTCATATACTTGGTGTTTCAATTCCGTGCTATTTTCCAGATCACTGCTTGCTGTCAGTTAAAGCTGTTATAAGTATTAAGTCTGTACAGGTTTTCAGTCTCCAGGTGTAAGCATGTATCTTCCCATTCACTGACAGCAATCAGAGGTTTTTAAAATGGTGCGAACAACACCAAGTATATTAGATAGTTGCAGATATACAATGACTAATCCTTATTTACATAACTCTGGAATAGCCTTTTAATGCACGGCATGAGCCCACCGCAGAAAGGGCCATGATCGGGGGCAAAGCTATAGGCAGCAGTCGCACCCGGGCCCTGGTGCTTGAGGGGGTCCAAAAATCCCTCAGTTACATAAGAAGACACCAGTATTATAGGTGACACATGGTAGGTGGACCCCCGGCTGGTACATATTATACATTAGGGCCCAGGAGCTACACCTCTGGCTTTGATACAGTGGCATCTACTCATTTTTGTGCGCGACGCTCTGCGTGTTGTTTTCATGTGCCCGTCCTATAATATCATGGGGCATTATACTGCCGTTTTCAGCGTGTCACAGTTAGGCTGAGTACACACGTTGCGGATTTGTCGCAGATTTTGTTGCGGTTTTGATGCAGATCTCACCCTTTTGCATTGCAAAGTGTAAAATCAGCGCTGAAAATCTGCGTGAAATCCGCGACGTGTGAACTCAGCCTTACATTGCTCCTCGCCTGATTGCAGACAGATATGAGGCAATGATTTGGCTGTGAGGATGCGATGACGTTACATCCCATGTGCCCATCTTGCGTAGGAAGTTTATTAATCTACAACGGAGACCTAATAAACAGGATGTTAACCCTCACGTATTGAGGACACCTTCATAAGTTGATTATAGGGGGTATAGCACCAGGGCCGGCCCTAAAGGGAACCTTTCACTAGGTTTGGCGCCACCATCAAGTTGTTATGCAGCTGGGGTTGTGTTCCAAACCTGTGCACGTCAAAAACGGAAGTTTCGATAATAGTAACTTACAGCCGGGAGCGGCATCAGGCGCACGCGCATTGTGAACATAAAGCCGAGGACAGTGCACTGCGCATGTGCAGCGACGTGAGGTGTTCTGCTTTCAGCTTCATGCGCCCGATGCGGCCGGACTTCGTTTCATATTTTGTAATTTCCTTTACTATTTCCGAAACGCCCATTTTTTACGTAAGCAGGTTTGGAACACTAAACCCGAGCTGCATAACGGCACCCTAGTGGTTAAGTGGCTTCAAACCTACAGTTAGGTTCCCTTTGTGTTGGATGATGCCCTGTGCGGTATCTTCTGTTGGTGCCCCCATATGGTGTACGGAAATACTGTGTACAAATAATCAAGGCATACAGTGTCTAATTAATAATGCTATACACTGCCGCCCCGTACACATTAGGTGGTCAGCCGATCCTGATGAAACCGTCAGGTTGAGCCGACATTAATCTAATGTGTATGGCCACTTTAATAACACTGCTACACCATGACAATAACACTGCTATACAATTAATATTAAAGGGGTATTCTCAAAATCGACAATTATCCCCTATCAACTGGATAGGTGATAATTGTCTGATAAATGGGACCCCCAACGATCGCGAGAACGGGTGGTCCAGAATCCCATGCTCGTCCTTATTGCTTGACGACAGTGAGGAGGAAATTGAATGGAGCGCCGCACGAGTATGTGCGCTGCCGCTCCATTCAAAGTTTATAGGAGTGGCGAAAACAGCCGAGTACAGCGCTCGGCTATTTTCGTCAGTCCCTTAGTCTATTCAAGCTTCTCCTCACTCTAGGGGACGCAATGAGGAGGATCTGAGAGTTTCGGACCTTCGTTCTCAGGATCAATGGAATAATTGGCGATTCTGAGACAACTCCTTTAAGATTCATGGTGGCCACAAGCCTCATGTACTAGGCCTTATGTGGGGCCCCTGTTTCCCGGGACCACCCGTGCAACTGCAAACTCCAAAGGGCGGCCCTGTCTAACATTTTGGAACCCTCCATTTAGCTGCTTAGCTGAGGATATAGGTCAAGACCCCCGGAGCATAGACAGCATGAGGTGTCAATGCGCTGTTCCCCAGATTGCCTGCCCCAAAACTATAGCAGTGATTAGAGGATACACATTAGGAGGATGTTGGCTGGGCGCTCGTTTCTGCTGCCCTACACCCCCTTCAGAACAGCGGATTTTGAAGAAGGTGACAAGTGGCTGTTACTGTAATGGGGACATGTGGCAAACACTGTTACAAGGAAAATGTGGCTGACACAATTATGGGGGTCCCGTGTATCTGACACTGATATGGGGTACTGGCTGTCGCGGACATTGAGACACTGGTTGTTGCAACAGATATGAGGACACTATGGCTGGCACAGGAGCAGGAACTGATATGTTACGGTCACTAATATGGGGGCACTGTGGTAATGGCTATTGCCATATGTTGATGGGCATTGCTTCAGCTCCTGTGAGCAGTCCATTCATGGACAACTGAATGCTTCATAGTAAACCATTTAATGACCCCATCGGAGATTGTATTGTGTCCCTGCAAATCCTATTCAAATGCGGAGATGCGCATCATTTGCATAAAACCTTTTATTCTCTCTTTGTTTCATTTTGTTAAGGAACTGAAGGTGCAGACAACAGAGGAAAACAGCTCATATTGCACTCAGGAACAGCTAATGAGGTCATTGTGCTCAGTCGTAGTCAAATCATTCTGGATAACGCAGGCGAATCTAAGTAGTGACTACGGACAGGAGAGAAGTAGCCGCAGCACTAGGGACCCGGCAGGCCAGGTGTGACGCGGACATCTCGGAATAATGGTTGCTTTCTTCTCAATCCCCCCTAAGGTGACAGGAACCATTGCAGATGATCGCTGAACGCCTGTTCCAATGTGTTATGCTTGCACTTATCAGCCTTTACTAACAGGCAATTCATTTTTACCATCACGGATACCGAAACTACTACCCCTATTGTGCAACCACTCATATTATCAGATTACATAACCAGCAATTCCCTAATATAATGCATTTTAGGGCTGGCTCCAGGTGTATGTGTTCCCATGGCAACACATTGGGGCTCAGTTGACCCCAAACTTGGTCTAACAAGCACTAAGCATGTTTACCCATGTCCCCAAGGTCCCTCCATGGACGGTGGGCCCTCATCTACCAGGCAAACCTGGGCAGATGACATTGCCCACTGGTCTAGCTAAACCTACTTTGTTGGACCAAGGGTGGGGTAGCCACTGTGCCACGAAAGGGGGACACAATAATGACTGAAGGCTACTTTAAATTCCCCTGTGCTGCCCTTCACATGCACTCAGCAAAGCACAGTCAGCGCATGAAAGTTTACTATAGGTTTCTGTAGGCGGCACTGATACGTATACAGCTGTATAGCACCCTATTCAGGTCAACAGGGACTATATATGGATAAATATGGACCATTTTACTTTCTTCTGACTGCTGCAGTGATGTAAATATTGTTTACATTATTGCTTGCTCTGGGGTTGCCATGGCAGCACCAACAGACTAACTCTGCGTGGACTTCCTGTCATGTGACCTCCCCCATCAATGTGTTCATCTGAGAGATCACATGACAGGAAGTCCATGCAGAGTTAATCTGTTGATATTGCCATGGCAACCCCAGAGCAAGGAAATACACAAAAAGAAAGGAAAACAAGACATGGTGTATATTAGCCCCTTTATGACCGGGCCTGAAAAGCTAAACATTTGACAAACTTCTGACATGTCAGCAGTTTGGATTGGTGGGGGTCCGAGCACTGAGACCTCCACCAATCGCTAGAACAAAGCAGCTGAAGCGTTCGTGCGAGCGCTCAGCCGCTTCGAGTCTGTTCGGCTGTTTCCAGAAATAAATGTATCGGTGTATCGGACTCAATACAAAGTCTATGAGCCCGTACTCCGTGTAATGTCCGTGGCTGAGGGCTGTCAGCTCCAACCTCCCCTGACAGCCGCAGCCATGAGTCGGCAAGCGCTGGCCCCAGACTCCTCCTCAGGAGACGCCAGCGCTCGCGTCCACTCACCTCAGCGCGCGCACCGGACCTCGTTGATGAACTTTGACCCGTGAGTACCCTGGACTATAAGAGGGGTTCAGCCCCCTAGTTCTATGCCTGAGCGTTGTTGTGTTCCCTAGTTTGTCTAAGTGATGGCCTCCTAGTGTGTTTCCTGTTCCAGTCCCTGTCCCTGTCCCAGTTCCTGTTCCTAGCATTTCATACATTCCCGGTCGAGCACTGTGCTGTGCCAAAGTCGTGCCGTGCTACATCCACGTCTGACTGAGCGGCTTCACCTCGCCTGACGTCTTCCTGCTGCCTAGTCCCAGCCGAGCCTGCCCTGTTGCTGTCTGAGCTGCCACAGGTACCTATAGAACTATAGACTCTCATCTGCTCCCTGTTGGCTAGCTGCCTTAGGGTATGTTCACACGGCCTATTTACGGACGTAATTCGGGCGTTTTTGCCCCGAATTACGTCCGAAAATAGCGCCTCAATAGCGCTGACAAACATCTGCCCATTGAAAGCAATGGGCAGACGTTTGTCTGTTCACACGAGGCGTAATTTACGCGCCGCTGTCAAATGACGGCGCGTAAATAGACGCCCGCGTCAAAGAAGTGACCTGTCACTTCTTTGGCCGTAATTGGAGCCGTTATTCATTGACAACAATGAATAGCAGCGCTAATTACGGCCGTAATTGACGCGGCGTTCAAGCGCCTGCACATGCCGTTACGGCTGAAATTACGGGGATGTTTTCAGGCTGAAACATGACCGTAATTTCAGCCGTAACGGACGCCCTCGTGTGAACATACCCTTACCGCCAAGGCGGTACGGCCCAATGGGTCCACACACCCTTCGTGACACTCCAATACATCCGGAAGCCGAACAGAAACGAAGTGGCTAATCGCTCACACGAGCAATTCAGCTGCTTCGTTCTAGCGATTGGTGGGGGTCTCCGTGCTCGGTCTCGATGACATGTCAGAAGTTTGTCAAACGTTTAGTTACACTTTAACGACCAGCTAAATTTTTCTGTTTTTGCCTCTCTGCCTTTCAGCAGCCATAACTTTCTTATTTTTTTTGTTGAAGTGGCTGTATGGCTTGTTTTGTGTGAGAGAAATAGTATTTTTTTTCTCCACAGTTTGGGGGTACATTTTTTTTTTTTTATGGTGTGAATATTGGAAAAAGCGATTCTCTGCATTGTTTTTCTCCCGTTCACGTTTCACGCTAAATAACGCATTCGATTAATTCTTCAGGTTATTACGGTCGTACAGATACAGAATATGTGTAGGTTTTTTGTTTTTATTGCGTGTAGGGGGCAATAATGAAAAATAATGCTTTTTTTGGGGACTTTTTATTTATTTATTTTGTTACTTTTTTTTTTTTAAATCCCGTTAAGGGATATCTTTATTTTTTACTTATAATGTATTAGCATACTATGACATTACATAGTGTGCCCGAACAGCAGGCAAACGGAACAGACAGCCCTGGGGTCCTTTGTAGGTCCCCAGGGCTGACTGCAGAGGGATTCCCCGTTGTTTGATCGCATCACCGGAAACCCGGTGATGCGATCAAAGAGGGGAATTCCCTTTGATCATGCCACGGTTACGGACCGCGGCAATCAAAGGGTTCAACAGCTGGGGTCCGAATGTTTTCTGACCCCAGCTGTGTTCAGGAGGCTGCTCTGGGATCAGGAGCTGTTAGTTAGAGGACGAGCGCTCATCAGCCTGATCTACAGCGACGCCAAAAGACGTCGTTGTACACTGGGGACCTGCACCGCCTGATGTCACAAGACAGTGGGCGGTCGGGAAGGAGTTAGAAAAGGGAATTCTCAATTTACCTATATTTTTTGAACATACAAGAACACTTTGACCCAAAAATATTTCCAAGTTCCGGAAACAGCATAGCTTGCTGTGCTACGCTGTTTCCGTAACTTCGCCATTCAGTTGTATGGGAGTTCTGGAAACAGAATAGCAAAATGCACTCGGCTGTTTCCGAAAAACCCAGCGACAGCCGGCAGGACCTATTCTAGAGAAAGGTGCGGGTCCAAGAGTTTGTACCCGGACAATTATAGCCTATACTGTGGCCATGCCATAAATGTCTGTGATGGGAATATCACTTTATGCGTCATACTGAAGGTGCGCCGTCTTTATAACTGTGTACAGGTCACGGAATATCGGACGTGATGTAATATGAGGGTTAACTTCCCATTATTAAACTGGATTCCAGGGAGTGCGTCCTAATTAGGGTATGTGCACACACACTAATTACGGACGTAATTCGGGCGTTTTTGCCCCGAATTACGTCCGAAAAAAGCGCCTCGATAGCGCTGACAAACATCTGCCCACTGAAAGCAATGGGCTGACGTTTGTCTGTTCACACGAGGCGTAAATTTACGTGCCGCTGTCAATAGACGCCCGCGCCAAAGAAGTGACCTGTCACTTCTTGGGGCGTACTTGGAGCGTTATTCATTGACTCCAATGAATAGCAGCGCCAATTACGTCCGTAATGGACGCGCCGTTCAAGCGCCTGCACATGCCGTTACGGCTGAAATTACGGTGCTGTTTTCTCCTGAAAACATCCCTGTAATTTCAGCCGTTACGGACGCTGCCGTGTGAACATACCCTTAGAGTGTCTGAAGAAAACCTTGTTCAGCTTTACGCAAGGTCTAAGGAGTCAACAAAGGCCAAAGCAAACATTTCACATGTGGGGGGAGGGAAGGAAGCAGCCTGGACGTCCCGAGCTCTGCAGAACACTGAGAAGTCTACAAAAACACCTTCCCTTAGGCCTTATTCACACAGTGCAGTTTTTGAAGCCACAACCAGGAGTGGATAGAAAAAAAGTAGAATCTTTCCTATATACTATGCCTTCCTTATGATCCACTCCTGGCTGTAGATTCAAAAACTGCACCAAATAGCTGTACCAATACTGCACCATGTGAATAAGACCTAATGGGGCGCTGCAGGGCCAATTCTATCTACTGGGAAAATTCTAGTAATGAAGCTTTTTCTTAAAGGAGCACTGAAGGACCTATAGATTATGGGGAGAAACTGTCTAATATGAAAGCTGGCCTTGTTGCCCATAGCAACCAATCAGAACTCAGCTTTAATTTCTTGAACTTGTCTGGCAAAATGAAAGCTGCGCTGTGATTGGTTGCTATGATACAAGGCCAATTCTCATGTTGACAGCGAGCGCCTATGACAATATTGCAGCTTTAATCTGTTATATGGGGGGGGGGGGTTCACGCACGACTATTGTGAGGGCACATTGTGGGGGCAGCTCTGAGCCAACTCCATGGATGCCCCTGGGCAATGCATTTTGTGGAAGTCCCCTTGACATATAATGACCAAATAGTACTGCTATATCGATGGCGGAGTTAGGGTATGTTCACACGCTGTTTTCAGGCGTATTTCAGGGTGTAAACACCCAGAAATACGCCCGAAGAGAACGGTAGCTGAACGCCTGCAAACATCTGCCCATTGAATTCAATGGGAAAAACTGTGTTTCGCTGATGGGGCGTTTTTACGTTACGCCTCCCTTTTTAAAAAGAAGTAGCATGTCACTTCTTGAGCCGTTTTTTTGGAGCGGTTTTTCATTGTGTCAATAAAAAAAATGGCTGAAAATCAGAGGCTGTGTTTTCTGGTAACAGCTCCGTAATTTTCATCCGTTTGTGACTCTGCGTGTGAACGTACCCTTAGAGGACAGGCGGCCCATAGCAGGACCCCCTTCTGGTGCTGGTTGACACCCCCCTAACTACCTGAGACAGGAGGACTTTCTATTATCCTTGGATTGATTGCCCGCACCCGTTTGCTACAGTTGGAGCGGGGCGCAAGATTCTCACCCCCATTAGGCCCTGTTCACACTGAGTTTTTTTCCGAGATTTTTGGCGCGGAAACCGCTCCGCAAAACGTCAAAAAACGCCCGAAAATGCCTCCCATTGTTTTCAAATGGGAGTTGGACAAGTTTTTTTACAGCGAGTAAAAAAAACGCATCGCGGCAAAAAGAAGTGACATGACCCATCTTGAGGCGGTTTCCACCTCCAAAACCCCATTTCAATCAGTCAGAAAGAGGAAAAAAAACACCTCGACGAGTTTTTGTCAAACCACTGTGCAAAAAACTTTTGGAGTTAAAGGAGGAATTTTCCTCCTGAAAAAAAAACGCTGTGTGAACACAGCCTTAAAATAAGGGATGAGACGGACATGAGCTTTGCTCCCGTCTTTGGGGGAGGGGGGGGCACATAACAGGCACATGGGTTCACTGCCATAAACAGCACTTGTAGACGGCGGCATTTAAAGACCCAAGGCCCCATGGCAGAGCTCCACATTTGCCAGGATATCCCGTCTGATCAGTAGAACCAAAGTTCTAAGCACGTCAACCATGAAGAAAACCAGGAGGGGGCAGCCTCAGGGCCATCATCCTCCTCCTCATGACATGTCTAGCTGTTCCAGCTTCAAACCCCTCCTACATCTCGTAAGCCCGGGAAAAATTGTCACCCCCCCACCCCAGGTGCCAGGGCGTGCACACTTTTAACCTTCGCCTTGCCGGCAGTCCCTGGCTACAGCTCTACTTACAACACATGCAAGGCCGCAATGGGGAGATAGAAAGCCCTTTTAGCTCTGCAGTTATTAAAAGCGTTATAGAAGGTAAAGGCTTAGAATACAATTCCATAATATTATTTTTTATGTGGTCATAATTAAAAGTTCTCAAAGACCGGTGATCATTATAAAGGCCGGCCCTTTATACTAGACATACATTATAACTCCACTACAAGGGAGTCTCTACTGAGAAGAAATCCGTTTTCTTATGTCCGGGGGCGTGAGTCAGGGGGCGTGTCCTCAGTATCATAGCCCCTCCTCCTCTCCCCATCCACACGTATACCAAGTGCAGGGATTATGACGCAGGGCGTGGTTTTAGCGGCACTGTGCTCTACTGCATCATTATTATTCAACTCAGTTGGCGTGTCCTCGCAGTCATAGCCCCTCCTCCACTAGTATTAGACATGCGGAGATTATGTCGCACTACTGTCCCATCCGGCTTCACTATTATTCTAGAGGGCGTGTCCTCACAATATAGTTCCACCTTCCCCGTCCAATTGCGTTACAAGTGCTCCAACCCGCAGCCGTGTGCTCACACCGTAGCTCCTCCTCCTGCAACAGTCACTGAAATTACAAGCGCGGGATGAAGACGCACTACCGTCATATCCGGTCTCGTGATTATGCTAGACAGGGTGGGGGTTGTCTTCACGCTATTGCTGCTCCGTCCCCGTCCAATCGTAAACAAGTGCGGGATTAAAGACGCAGGCTCCGCCCCTGGGCGTGGTTTTAGCGCCACTGTTCTCTACCGGTTTAATATTGTGCCAGCCAACGGGCGTGTCCTCATAGCCCCTCCTCCCCCTCCAACCACTGAAATGACAAGCGCGGGGATGATGACGCACTACCGTCCTATCCTGCTTCACTGTTATTCTAGTCAGAGGGCGTGTCCTCACACTATAGCCCCTCCTTCCCCATCCAATCGTAAACAAGTGCGGGGATTATGACACAGACGCCGCCCTTGTGCGTTCTGTTTTCGCTACTGTTTTCCCTGATTCATTATTATTCCAACTAGAAGGCGTGTCCTCATCTCTATAGCCCCGCCTCCTCACGAGGCCACTTGTATTTCAAGCGGGGAGATTGTGGCGCAGTCCCCGCCCCTGGGCGTGGAGTTTGCGCGCTGGGCACCGCCTCCATACATAAGGCTACTGAATGCGCAGTTGACAGGTCACTTCTCACAGAGATCCGTCACCCAGGCTCCGGTGAGAATTTTACCCACTGCCAGCTTCTTACCCGACCCCCTGCGTCAACGACAACATGGTGAGTGTCACGTGTTGTCTCATCTAATACAGATTCCCGTAATGCAGCTTCTTGTAATCGCAGACGTATTCTTACGTTTACATTTTGGGTGGGATCCCCAGCAGTCCCCCGTATCCTGCACCTGGTATGTAAATGTCACGTATATCATGGATCACTGATTCTTATCAGTCCTGGATGTTGCAGCTATAAAACGCTTCCTTGTAGATGTGGAGCTCCGCAATCCTTAGTTGACTCCTGATCCCTATAAAATGACAAGAACCGGTAAATCTAGACCTAAACGTAGCAGTAATTCAGCTGATCCGACCGTTAAGCAGCGATCGCAAAGATCAAGGAATGTTTACGGCACCAAAATGGTCGCGGGACATAGGTGTGAATTGGTCCGGGGGCGTAGCTATAATGGGTGCAGTCACACCTGGGCCCCTGAGCCTGGAGAAGCCCAAAAGGTCCCTGCCCCATATGAGGAGGCCGTGCTGTAAACTACATGTCCTAGTTGGGGGGGCCCCTAGTTCAGACTTTGCATTGGGGCCCCGGAGTTCCGCCTCTGATTTCTTCGCAGTCATAGCTAAAATATTTTTGGTAGTTAACGCTTTGCATTCTGATAATAAATACATGCGCAGCTAAATCTTTGCGTGAGGACTATTTTTGGTATTTTTTGGGGGTCTCCATGGGCTCTGATATATGAAACCAGCAGCTGCCGGGAGCGCATGTAGAGCAGTCACCCCCACCAGGCATTGCGGTATTTCGTCATCCTGTATTACGACACAGTCCGGGGACATCCTCTTCTTCGCTGTTTTGCAGACTTCCTGCTGAACTATACCAGATAATGTAGCAGAGCTGAATTTGTTATCCTTGTTCCCTTTATGCGCCAAGAAAACTCTTAAAGGGGAATGTGCACCGATCACAGTGGGCTCTGGTTGCTGGGACCCCCACTGATGGGAACAATGGGGCGTGTGTAGGTCAGAACTTCAATGAAAGAAAACGGAGAGCCTGTCTGTATAATGTGGAGGTGATATAGCAAAGGGGCGCCGCTTAGCTCCTTAGTCGTAGTGATTGGTTGCGGTCACGGCGCCCACGCCCCCTCCCGTGTTCTGTTCCAACTTGTCAGAGGACAGAAAAGTCCCTTGTAATACGGCTGCCGGGCTGTGAGAATTTCAAATTCCCCTCCTCTGACCTTGTGGCGTCATCAGCAGGATATAGGCGCCATTTATGGCAGCCTGGTCTCAATGGACCGTCGGAGGCTGTCGCCATGTGCAGGTTTACTGTCTCTGGCGAGACCACACCGTTATAATGACTGAGGACAGCCGAACACTCACCGCCTAAGGGAGCCATCGCAGTGAATATAGTCGGATATTGCGCTTTTATGAAATTGCCTTCACTGGGTGACAACCATGATGGCCGCCATTACAAATCTCCCTAGGTTTGCCGATTGTATCGGTACATAAATAAGGCATAGGAGTCATTCAGGATTCTGGGAAAGCTGGGTGACAACCATGATGGCCGCCATTACAAAGCTTCGGTCTTACAGATGTATCCGTACGTAACTAGGCATAGGAGCCATTCTGGGAAAGCTGGTGACAGTCATACAAGGCCTGTCGTGATGCCCTTATCGATCGTCACCCAACTTTCCCTGAAACGGGAAGGACTTCTATTTACTGGGAAGAAAGTGTAGCATTTATTATTAATATTGGATCTGATTTGTATAAAATCCGGGGTCCACGTCCTGCGGGAGATGCTCTGCAGCGTGGAGGGCACTGAGTGACACGTGCAATCATCTGCCACTGAGGGGCTTACCGGGTCGCTCCCCCCTCTCGCCCTCCCTTTGGGGTCCCAGCTGCTGGGGGCTGTCCTAGGCTCCTTTCCTAACTAGGTAATTGTGGTGCGAGTGCGGGAGGATTCTTCATGGGGCCTGTTTATCTTTGGCTTGTCACATGGAGAATTCCCAGCACCTGCCTGACACACATCCTATATTTACACCGACACATCGGGGGAGGTAGCACGTGGGGGGGCTGCGGAGGAGCGTAATAGCAGCCATGACGGGGATATCCGGTGTCTGCCGTAGTCTTATGTAGGCCGGATTGGAGCATTTAAAGGGGTTTCAATTATGTACATCAAGCTTAATCATTGTATAATGAAAAGTTCTGCGACTTTATAATATCCCTAGTGTTTCAGATGGTCACCATTTCAAGATCTCTGCTTGCTGCTGGGGTATGGGAACATTCTTGTTTACCAGGGAAAATGTGCTGATCGTTTGCTACGATTGTACCCAGTGTAAACAACGCGGACTCCAGGCTGTTACGTTTTACCGCCACAAAAACATTGTAGCGAATTTTGACCACAACTGATATTTTCAAATCCACAGCGTTCTCGGTCGTCGATTTCTGCAAAGGGTTAAATCCAGGCACTTCATCAGCAAATTTCGTATTCTATGCGTATGGATCGTGCTGCTTAATGCGCCCATATCCGCAGTGACTATTTACCGGCACCGGTGCATTAAAGGGTCACTTAGGCCTCATTCACACGAGCATGAATCATGTCCGTGCGCTGTGCCTTCAAACACACCGCACACGGACCCATTGATTTCAATGGGGCCATTCAGAAATGCGTGATTTTTCGCGCAGCGAAAGTCCGTTACGTGAAACTGCATGTCCTATATTTGTTCGTTATCACGCACCTACGCGCCCATTGAAGTCAATGGGTGCGTGAAAACCACGGACAGCACACTGATGAACATCCGTGTGCGTTGCGTGATTTGCGCATCAATTTAATTTAAAATATTTTTTTTTTTTAAATGTGCTTTGCGAGTGCGTGAATAATGCAACACACGGACCAGATTCATATGCGTGAATCTTATACGCTCGTGTGAATGAGGCCTAAAGCTAAAATCTGTCTCTTGCTGTGCTAGTAAGCAATCTATTGTCTCCTGTTATCAGCTATTTCAGACTGAGGGCAGGCTGGCACTAGTGGTCTTCTATGAGATGATTGACAGGAAATGCAGAAATGATAACGCCCAGATTTACATGCCTATGTGTGATATGGTGTTATAACGCTTCTGCACTATTATAATTTTAGATGTGGTGGCCCTTTAATGCGGGATCATGTGCAGATTCTTGCATCGCTAAGGGTATGTTCACACGCAGTGGTTTCAGGCGTAAGTCTGGCGTTTTTACGCCTGAAAAAACGTCTGCCCGTTGCTTTCAATGGGTTTTACGATGTTCTGTTCCCACGAGGTGTCACTTTATGAGTCGCTGTCAAGACTGCGCGTCATAGAAGTGCATGTCACTACTTGGCATGTTTCTGGAGCCGGTTTTCATTGACTCCATTGAAAGACCGCTCCAATAACGTCCGTAAAATACGCCGCGAAAAACGCGAGTTAACAAAAACCTCTGAAAATTAGGAGCTGTTTTAAGGCAAAAACGGCTCCGTAATTTCAGACGTATTTTGTTACTGCGTGTGAACATTCCCTTATTCTGCATGGCTGGATTATTTATCATTTAGAATATAAGGTCATGCGTGCCTGGGTTTCTAAATGCTGCGGCCGGCGGTCCTTACACCTCATTTGAATGTAAATGCGGAGGCACTGAACCTCACAAACCCAGACCATAATGGCATTTCAGTTATGCCAGACACTCGTCTGCTGGGACAACAAGGAGGGTGAAGAGAACCCCGCAGGAGGCACCCGGCCTTGTTACATCAGCATTCGGTTTGTTGAATTTAGACAGGTCATTGTTTCTGTCGGTGACATTATTTATCTCATTCATTCATGTCTGTGACTACCTGGACACGGTTAAAGGAGAACTCCACTGAAAAACGACACTTTGCTGAAAACTGCTAACAATGGACGTACCCTTTAATTTAACATTAGGGGAACTCCAACAATACCTTTAAAATTCTTGCTTAAATGGATTTCACCTCCGTTTTTCTCAAAACCCCAAATTATACAGCAGTCTGAGAAGCTCCAATCTGGCCTGCGGTTTGCTCTTTACACTGGAGATCTGCTTTAGCTGCTTCTGCGAGAAAAAGGTAGTCACCGAAGAATTACTATCCCTGACTATAATAAATATTGGGTCATTAAATACAAAACTTTTTTTAATCGATAATAAAAAAAAGTTGACTACCCCGTCCCCTCGAAGCGAATTCTGGGGACACGGATAATTTAATGGGGTTCTCCAGAGCTATAACATTGATGGGCTATGCCACAGCTGCAACTGGTACTGCAGCTCACCCCATTCAAGTGACTGGGACCATCGGCAGTACCAGGCATAACTGATCGTTTGGTGAATGAGAGCGCTCGTTCCTGATCATTGCCCTTTGTAAACAGGGCAAAGATCAGCCGATGAACGGAGAAACGCTCGTTCATTGGCTAATCACGTTTTTTTTTTTTTTTTTTGCAAGCTGTATTGTCGATCAACGCTCGTTTTAAAAGTGGTAAACATGGGCGATATAACTAAATGTCCCTGAGCTGCAATACCAGACACAGCAGCACAGAGCACTTCAGAAGAGCGTTGTGCTGATCTTGTGGAAGGCCCTGACCTGTCCAGTAGTAGTGATTTTCGTGAGGACAGGGCTGCAAGTGATAGGGGCAGTGTCATGATGTGAGGACAAGAATGGAGACAAGTGGAAGGTCGCAGACTGAGAGTGGTAGAAGCTGCATCTGCCCAGCAGCACAGAGCCCTTCAGGAGCACAGTGGGCTGCTCTTATGGAAGGCATCGACCTGTCCACTCGTAATGATGTTGATGAGGACAGCATGAGGCTGGGCGTAAGGTCCTCATGTTTACATTGCAAATTTTAGGGTCCGTCTTGGGATTCAAACATGGCCGTACTACAAATAGGATCCGTGATCGTGGCTCATATTGTGCCTCAGATTTCCTATAGAGGGACAGGTTTTTTGTTTGTTTTTTCCGTTCGTAGGGTGTGCTCTCTGACGCCATACCACCAAGGTATTCTGGCACTATTCGTAGAATACGGCACTATATGGCGGCATCCCTAGAGGTCGATAATACAGGACCATAGGGACTCCGCGTGCCGCCGTACAGGCCATGTCCAGAAGGGCCAGCCATAAACGCCGTTCATGCTAATACATTGATTTTTGAGCCGCTCACAGGCCTCGTCTTCTAGTTGGTTTGTACTTTAGGTTTTGACGTTATCTTATTTACATAAGCGCAGCGGCCGCGCTGCCCTGCATTCCTCATGGAGAGATTATACCTGCTAATCCCGCCGTTCAGCGCAGGGTTATTAAAAGTTCCAAGTCCAAGTGTTTGCTGTAACTATCGCTTAGGGCCTGTTCACATCAGCGTTAGGGCTCCGTTGATGGGTTCCGTCAGACCTTTCCATTGGAGGAATCCATCAACTAAAACCATAGCTTCCGTTTGCATTACCATTGCAAATAGTTTTCGTTTGACTCCGTTCTGTAAGGTTTCCGTTTTTCTGGCGGAATAAATAGCGCCGTCGCCATGGTTTCCCCAAAAAAATGACCTGAAACCTATTATTGCACTTTTAAAAATGATCAATAAGAAAGGTAAAAAGTGAGTCACTGAGGGAGCTTTATCAAAATGGGTGAAAAGGAAAAGGGGAGCAGTTGCCCATAGCAACCAATCAAATTCAAGCTCTCATTTATCAGAGACCTGTTTTAAAATGAAAGAAGCAATCTGATTGGTTGCTATTGGCAACTACTCCACTGTCTTCTATCAACTTGTAAACCATTCTGCCGTTTTCTATTTATATCTGTGAGGCCCCATGCACACGTGCTTTTGCGGCCGATAATCCACAGGAGAATTGCGGCCCCATTCATTTCTATGGTGCCATGCACACGACCGTAGCTTTTACGGTCCGTGCATGGCCCGGGAGCCCGCACCGCAGAAAAACGGACATGTCTTATTACGGCCATCTTCTACGGTCCGGGCTCATTGAAAATAATGGCCGCGGCCGTGTGCACGGCCCGCGATTTAAGGGCGGCTCGCGGCTGACTGCCGACCTGAAAATCACGGCTGTGCACATGGCTACGGTCGTGTGCATGAGGCCTTACTGGGAATGCGGTGTGGTAACCAATATGGTTGCCATTAAAGCTCCCACGGCCAGAGGCGTAACTTGAAGCTCCTGGGTCCCAATGCAATTTTTGTAAAAGCCCCTCCCTCATCTATCCTGTGCCATTTATAATATTGGTGTCTTATGTGGCATAGGGACCCTTAGTAGCAACTACTACACCCCCTAACGATGTACCCTGCCCAGTCTCCCGAAAGACAAATATCTGCTTAGTTCTGCAGTCCTGCATCTTCCACTCCCATATTACTTTTAATGGAGAAGCTAGTTGATTGTCGGATTTCGGAAAAGTTTGGGCGTGAGTCCTCCAGAGTGGATAGGGAAAAGCCGCCGATGCTCTAGAACTGTCAGCAGAATGCAGACCTCCACTGGTATTACCACGACTTGCACTGCCATGGATCCCGACATCTGGAGAGAGATCAACTTTCCCTCATATAGGGGAAAATTTGGGCAATTGAGGTACACAAGGGAATTGTTAACACCTCTTGCTTAGGACCGAGTTCAGGCCGTGAAAATAATCCATGTGTCGGCCTTATTTACAGCCCAACCGCGGTACAGGTGAACGGGACTCCTGCCATCATAGACATGTATGATGCAGTTCTGTGGGGAGGCAGAGACTCCTAGCATCATACGTTCACCTGTACCGCGGTCGGGCCGGAAATCACATGGATTATTTTCACGGCCTGAACTCGGTCCTAAGCAAAAGGTGTAGCAGAAATATAACCGTATTCATTCACCGTAGGTTTCAAAGGGAAAAATATTAGAAATCTGACTTCCTTTAAGTGGATCCGCATGAAGCCTAATTTAATGGCATTGCCTACGCAGTTTGTTTTGTAGTCTAACCATATGTTGTTCTTTTTTAGATCTTTAGGGCGAGGCATAGAATGGCGGGTGCAATTATCACTGTTGCCCTAAGGAGAGGGTGTGCAGTCTTGTTTGTGCAAGTTTTGCTGGTTTGAGGTGGAGGTGTACTTATGTCAGTAATAGAATGTGAACATCACCAGGCTTTACAGATAACAATGTCAAATATATATATATCTGTACATTTTTGTCACACACGTGCTGGTCTTTGGAATCTTTCTCTTTGCAACTTAGCAGTTATATATAGGTATGTCATCATAATTTTACAGCTTGTGTACTGAACTTGAGTTAGTCCTCATTATACTCCAGAGCTGCATTCATAATTCTCCTAGTTGTTATGGTGAGGGTATGTTCACAAGGCCGTTTTTCGGGCCGAAAAATCGGGAGCAGAACGCCTCCAAACATCTGCCCATTGATTTCAATGGGAAAACTGCGTTCTGTTCCGACGCGTAAAAAAACAGCCGCGAAAAAGTGCAGGACACTTCTTGGGATGTTTTTGGAGCTGTTTTCCATAGACTATTGAAAAAAGCTCCAAAAATGCAGCGAAAATCGCAAGTGGCACAAAAAAAAAACGTCTGAAAATCAGGAGCTGTTTTCTCTTGAAAACAGCTCTGTATTTTGAGATGTTTTTGAGACTGCGTGTGAACATACCCTAACAATGAGCAAGCTTGTAGTCGGATACAGCTTAGGACATATTCCGAACGTGTTTTTCTTATGTTCTTAGTTTACAGCGTCCAATAAAAAAAAGTATACATATGCTTGATGGATGCCCCTGTATGGAATCTGTCATAGGAGCCGTTAAATGTATACCTTAGGAGCTCCAGTGATGTCACTCTCCATATATGGACTCGACTCAATCACACACAGATCTTGGTTTAAAGTTCTTCATTGCGTGGGGAAGCTCCAGTGATGGTCTCTCTCCCGTGTCAGCTGGCTGCAGAGCGGGTGTCACTGAGCATCATGAACTGTGGAGACCATGAGTGGGATCGTCCTAAGCGGTCCCTCCCTGTGGAATTTGGAAAGTTTTGCACTGGAGGATCAGTGCTCCAGTCAGGCGGGGTGGGGGGGGGGGGGGGGTTACATTAGCATTGCTAAAAATGCAGGGTGCACGGTGGCAGCTGTCTCACATTCCCCCCTTACCCTCTGCGCACTCTGGTCCCTCCTCTGTTCCGGTTTACAAGAGGATCCCCCATCCTCTCCACCAATTATTTAATGAACCTTCATCCTCCTAACAAGCGGCTCCCAGGAGGAGTAGACCTGAGCAAGATGTAGCCGTAGTGCTCGTGACATTACCCCGTTTAACCCCTTGGTGGAAGAGTTCGAACAGGCGTATTTTATAATGTAGGAATAAAATGATGGAAGAACCCTCCTTTATCTGAAGATAAGCGGTGTCTGGTATACTTGCCAATGTTTCCCCTTCTACTGAGCTCTCTCCAGCGCGGTACTACTGCTGGCAGCCAGGCCGACCTCTGCAAATTACCCAGTTTCCCCGGGAAGCTCCAATGCAGGTATGGAAGCGTGAGTAATGTGTTTGGTGTCTGCAGCAGTTATAGGACACTAAACCTAAAGAATCGCTTCTCCCCATTGTTTTAAAAGTAATTTTCACTTGTTAGAGATTGTGCAGATTTGTGAGGTGGCTTATAGGTGACGTTTCCCACTGTGTGTTGATGCAGTGGTGTACGTCACACTTTCCATCTTAGCTGTACGTCCAAAGTCCTTGTGGTGTATACCTCCGAAGCGTAGTTCAGAAAGTCTTGTGAATAGAGCCTTAGCTGAGCGCCTATAATTCAGTTCGCTTTTCTTGCGCCCGATTTACCATACAGTGACTGTGCAAGGATGACACTTCCTACAGGATCAGTAGATTGAGAGCTGTGCAAGGAATACTAGGAGATTACAGCTCTGAAGTTGAAGTACCATCAAATTGGATTTTAGCCGTAGGGTTTCCCCAAAATGTCCGGTCTTCTTGAGTCTTCAGGTTTCTCAAATACATGTTCGTGATTTCTGTAATTGTGTCTCTCCATGTTTTTGCTCGTCCTCTTTTACCAGTCAGTTGTTCTTTAAGTGGCAGGCGCTCGGCTTGTTCTGTCTGGATCTGTTCTCTTTGGTCTACTCCAGTATGCGTCTCAACGTCTGCAAAGTCAAAAGGTGTCAATGCTTTTTTTACTTTATTTTCCATTGTGCACCTACAAAAAGATCAACTAAAAATACCGAAGGCTGGAGAATTTTGATATTTGGTTTTCTAGACCCATTGGGACTTTCCATGATTCTTTCTAAAGACAGATTGGGGTTCTCAAAATATGTTTGTGTCCGCTGAGGTCCGCTATGCTCTAGTGTTCCCTGAGATCTTCACTTTGCCACTTTTTAGAAGTATATGATAAGCCCAGAGATTTAAAACTGATTTCTAAGATCTTTTTCTTTTATTTTACAGAGAGAATGCATTTCAGTCCACGTTGGTCAAGCTGGAGTCCAGATGGGCAATTCCTGTTGGGAGTTGTACTGCCTGGAACATGGAATTCAACCAGATGGACAGATGCCCAGTGACAAGACCATTGGTGGAGGAGATGATTCCTTTACTACGTTCTTCAGTGAGACCGGAGCTGGTAAACACGTCCCCCGTGCTGTGTTTGTGGACCTGGAACCCACTGTGATCGGTGAGTATCTTGGGAAGGGTATTGCAGAGCTCCTTCTAAAACACTAAATCTCCTCTGTCCTTCAGCCCTCGACCAATACACGAGGACCATATGAAAAGGTCCTGGGGATTTCCTTTTGTCCTAATGTCTTCTCTCTGTACTACGTTATTTTCCAGATGAGGTCAGGTCTGGTATCTACCGACAGCTTTTCCACCCGGAACAGCTTATCAGTGGCAAGGAAGATGCAGCCAATAACTACGCCCGAGGCCATTATACCATCGGCAAGGAGATCATCGATCCTGTACTGGACAGAATCCGCAAGCTGGTGTGTACTTCTTAATGATGATTTTTTCTTTCATGCCATTGACTATGCTCAGTGGTTAATTGTGTGCTCTACTCTTTTTCAGGCTGATCAGTGCACGGGTTTGCAGGGATTTTTGGTTTTCCACAGTTTCGGCGGTGGCACTGGATCCGGCTTCACCTCCCTCTTGATGGAACGTCTCTCTGTTGACTTTGGCAAGAAGTCCAAGCTAGAGTTCTCCATCTACCCTGCCCCCCAGATCTCCACAGCTGTGGTTGAACCATATAACGCCATCCTCACCACCCACACCACACTGGAGCACTCAGACTGCGCCTTCATGGTGGACAATGAGGCCATCTATGACATCTGCCGCAGGAACCTGGACATTGAGCGCCCATCCTACACTAACCTGAACCGTCTTATTAGTCAGATCGTGTCCTCCATCACCGCCTCTCTCAGGTTTGATGGTGCTCTGAATGTGGACTTGACAGAGTTTCAGACCAACCTGGTGCCCTACCCCCGTATCCACTTCCCCCTGGCCACCTATGCCCCTGTCATCTCTGCAGAGAAAGCTTACCATGAGCAGCTCTCTGTGTCTGAGATCACCAACTCTTGCTTTGAGCCGGCCAACCAGATGGTGAAATGTGACCCCAGACACGGCAAATACATGGCTTGCTGCCTGCTGTACCGCGGTGATGTTGTCCCCAAAGATGTCAATGCTGCTATTGCTGCCATCAAGACCAAGCGCAGCATCCAGTTTGTGGACTGGTGCCCAACAGGGTTTAAAGTTGGCATCAATTACCAACCACCAACTGCAGTTCCTGGTGGAGATCTGGCCAAGGTGCAGCGTGCTGTGTGCATGTTGAGTAACACCACCGCCATTGCCGAGGCCTGGGCTCGCCTGGACCACAAGTTTGACCTGATGTATGCCAAGCGCGCCTTTGTGCACTGGTATGTGGGTGAGGGTATGGAGGAAGGAGAGTTCTCTGAGGCTCGGGAGGACATGGCCGCCCTGGAGAAGGATTACGAAGAGGTTGGGTTAGACTCTTATGAAGACGAAGAGGAAGGAGAGGAATAAAGTGTCCTAGTCTATAACTGTATTCATGTGCCGCAACAATAAACTTCAGTTGAAATGTTTGCTTGTGATTTTTATTTTTGGAGACCTTTTATTTTTTTTGTACAATGGCCAAAGTTAATGCATATAGTCCAGAAAAAGTCTGATCACTTCACTCGGCACCGATGACGCACCATTGTCAACCACCGACAACACAGCAATAATCAAGAGCTGGCCTAGACCAACTTAAGAAAAAAAGCATAATGAAGCCAAGAGACTCGTACGCTGAAGGTGGCCACACACCTGAAATAACCGCTATTTACCCCGACTCCATCATAAACCTGCACACTCGGCCAAGCTTGCATGTTTACTTCAATGGGAAGCCGCTGCCAGACGCCTCTGGATGCAGATTATCATCTGTGGGAACGAAGGATAGGGTGTGTTAAAAGGGGGATCCCTGCTAAATTTGAAGACCTATGGTCCCCTTAGTTGGATACCCTGGGTTTGGCTCCAGCGATTCTACTGGTGGATAAGCCCTCTGTAGATTGACAATCTCCTGGTGTGGGGTGGGGGGGGGGGGGCGGATCATCAGTCGCTGGCTCTTTGATTCCTGTCCAAATGTACATCTGGGATGTGGGCTAATTTTGGCTTATCACATGTTTGATGTATCTTTGTTCCATGATTGAGTCATATTTGGCATGTCAAGGGATGGGGGGTACTTTATTTACTTCTTTGCTGTTGCTACTTTGAAGGACTCTATCTGGGAACATCCATGGACTGGCGAGTTGGAAGATCTTTAACAATCAATGTAGGACTTTTGTGAGCGGGAGGATTTGGGTGGGGTTGGAAATTCAAATTTGTTAAAAAATGTGTAAAAATAAACTTTTTTGATAATAAAAAGATCGGGCGTGTTGACATCCAACATGCCTGATCCTTCGGTTTCACCAAAATTTGCCGCAGAGTTGGGATGAGAGTCTCTGGATAAAAGCAAATCCCTGGACACCTCTGCAAAGGGGATATATGAGAACTAGAGGACAGGAATGTGCGAGGAATGAATGACGCAGCTGCTGGCTGGAGGGAATTTGGCCTTCAGTCATAAGGAAATAACCTCTGGGTCAGTAACCTGCAGGACCGGTCATTGATGCAATGGGGAATGTAAAAGAGGCAAATTCGCGTCAACTGCTTCTGATCACAAAAGTAGAAAAATAAATATAACTTCTGAAGGGTCAGAGGTGAGACACAGGTGGCAGTCTATAGGGTCCAGACAGATTCCAAATCGGTCAGTGTTTTGAAGACCAGTGATAATTTTTACTAGATCTGACGCATTTCGGCTTCCACTGTCATAATGTCTGGCACTTGTTTTTGTCTATGGCTGACCGTATCCTGCTGCGATTACTCAGCATAAAGGAAGCATTTCGCTTCATCTGTCATGCAGAGGAGGCACAATATACTAGTCCTCCATGAATTGGAATATCATCAAAAAGTTAATTTATTTCAGTAATTAAATTCAGAAAGTGACACTCGTATATTCTATAGAGTCAGGACTGAGGCTGATTTGGCCATAAGGACGAGGCTGATTTTGGAATGCTTTTATGTATCTAAGTGATTGAGATTATTTTCTCGTGACGTATTGGACTTTATGTTAATAAAAAAATTTGGTTTTATTTTTATTCAACGTTTGTGTGAAAAACACCAATTTAACCTCTTAACGCCGAAGGACGGATATATCCGTCCTGTGATGGCGCGAGTACTGTACCCACGCGATCAGCGGCAGGAGCACGGCTGTTATACACAGCCTGGCTCCTGCTGCAACTGCCGGAATCGAAGCGCGCTCCGATTCCGGCAGTTTAACCCATTAAATGCCGCTGTCAATAGTGACAGCGGCATCTAATGTGTTTGACAGGGAGGGAGCTCCCTCTGTCACCCCATCGGCGCCCCCGCAAACAAATCGCGGGTCGCCGTCGGGTTTCCATGGCAGCGGGGGGGTCTAACAAAGACCCCCAGGTCTGTCTTCAGCATCTGCCTGTTAGGCAATGTCGGAGGCATGACCTAACAGATTGCCTGTCAGTTTTACACTGACAGGCAATAATGCTTTGGTATACTAAGTATACCAAAGCATTATATATGCGATCGGCACATCTGGTGGGACTAAAAAAAAAAATGGCAATCAGTTAAATAAAGTTGGTGAAAAAAATAAAAATAATAATTACAGTGAAAATCAAATAAACGTTTTATTTAGTAAAAGTGTCAAAACAAATCACACATACACATATATAGTATCCCCGCGATCGTAACGACTTGAACAATAAAATGAACACATTAATTAAACCGCGGATGAACGGCGTCCAAAAAAACCGCAAAAAAACAACAGCAAAATTCTCTCTAGTAGAGGTGAAATTTACAAATGACATTTACTTTTTTAAGCCAAAATTAATTTGTAGTACAGTGTTTTTTTCTGTAAGGGTATGTTCACACGGCAGCGTCCGTAACGGCTGAAATTACGGGGATGTTTTCAGGAGAAAACATCCCCGTAATTTCAGCCGTAACGGCATGTGCAGGCGCTTGAACGGCGCGTCCATTACGGACGTAATTGGCGCTGCTTTTCATTGTAGTCAATGAATAACGGCTCCAATTACGCCCCAAGTGACAGGTCACTTCTTTGACGCGGGCGTCTATTTACGCGCCGTCATTTGACAGCGGCGCGTAAATATACGCCTCGTGTGAACAGACAAATGTCTGCCCATTGCTTTCAATGGGCAGATGTTTGTCAACGCTATCGAGGCGCATTTTTCGGACGTAATTCGGGGCAAAAACGCCCGAATTACGTCCGTAATTAGTGTGTGTGAACATACCCTTACATAGAAGCTTTTACCCGAGAAATGCAACTCGATATTTAATGCCCAGGTTCTGCAGTTTTTAGAAATATCCGGCCTGTGGCCCTTGTGTGCTAACAGGCCTCAGAAGCAAAGGAGTACCTAGTGGATTTTGGGTCGTCCTGTTTTTTTATTAGAATATATTTTAGGCACCATGTCAGGGTTGAAGAGGTCTTATGATGTAAAAACCCTCTGACCCCCATTTTGGAACTACTCCCCTCGGATTTCTATAGGGGTATAGTTAGCGTTTTGACCCCAGTTGTTTTGGTTTTTTTTTGCTAAATGTATCTGAATTTTAGGCCTCATGCACACGACCGTATTTTTTCCCACCCGTAAATACTGGCGTAAATACGGGTTCGGTGTCACACGTATTCCACCCGTTTTGCACCAGTATTTACGAACCCGTGCCCGTAAATATGGGTCCGGTGTCACACGTATTCCACCCGTATTTACGAGCACGGTTTTGGCGGCAAAATAGCACTGCACTAATCGGCTGCCCCTTCTCTCTATCAGTGCAGGATAGAGAGAAGGGACAGCCTTTTCTGTAATAAAAGTTCAAGAAATTCATACTTACCCGGCCGTTGTCTTGGTGACGCGTCCCTCTCTTCACATCCAGCCCGACATCCCTGGATGACGCGGCAGTCCATGTGACCGCTGCAGCCTGTGATTGACCTGTGATTGGCTGCAGCGGTCACATGGCCTGAAACGTCATCCAGGACGTCGGCCCGGATGTCGAGAGGGACGCGTCACCAAGGCAACGGGCGGGAGACCGGACTGGAGGAAGCAGGAAGTTGTCGGTAAGTATGAACGTCTTTTATTTTTATTTTTTACAGGTTTATACTGATCGGTAGTCACTGTCCAGGGTGCTGAAAGAGTTACTGCCGATCAGTTAACTCTTTCAGCTCCCTGGACAGTGACTATTTACTGACGTCGCTTAGCAACGCTGCCGTAATGACGGGTGCACACATGTAGCCACCCGTCATTACGAGAGCTCCATAGACTTCTATGGACTGTCCGTGCCGTTATTACGGCCTGAAATAGGACATGTTCTATCTTTTTCAACGGCACGGGCACCTTCCCGTGAGAAAACGGGAAGGCACCCGTCGCCAATAGAAGTCTATGAGCCCGTTATTACGGGTCGTGATTACGACCCGTAATAACGGGAGTTTTTACGGTCGTGTGCATGAGGCCTTAGTCTGTGAAGGTGAAAATCTACTTTTTTCCTTATTTTTATTTTTTTTACAAGGAATAAAGGAGTAACATTAACATGGTGAAGCAATTTCTCCTGATTATGGCAATACCCCCCCCCCCCCCCTAATATGTGGTAATAAACTGCTGTTTGGACACCCAGCAGGGCTCAGAAGAGAAGGAGCATCCTTTGGATTTTGGAGCGCAGATTTTGCTGGAATAGTTTTCAGTGCCATGTCGCATTTGCAACGCCCTGGAGAGACCAAAACGGTGGATTTTTGTTTCGCCACATTTCGAGAGGCATAACTTTTTTTTATTTTATTTGGTCGATTGAGCGGCTTATTTTTTGAGGGACGAGCTGTAGTTTTTATTGGTGCTATTTTTTTGGTACATACAACATTTTTGCGTTTCTTACGTTTTTTTGGGAATTGGGGTATGTCCACACGCAGTGTTTTGGGGCCGTAAACGTCCAGAAAAACTGGTAGAAAATCGGAAGCAGAACACCTCCAAACATCTGCCCATTGATTTCAATGGGAAATACGGCATTCTGTTCCGACGGGGTGTTTTTTAGCGCCTCGTTTCCCAAAAACAGCACGTGAAAAGTCGCCCGCGGAAAAGAAGTGCATGTCACTTCTTGGGATGGTTTTGGAGCTGTTTTTCATTGACTCCATAGAAAAACATCTTAAAAAATGGCTGAAAGTTTTGGTTGAGGGTATGTTCACACGAGGGCGTCCGTAATGGCTGAAATTACGGGGATGTTTCAGCCTGAAAACATCCCCGTAATTTCAGCCGTAACGGCATGTGCAGGCGCTTGAACGTCGCGTCAATTACGGACGTAATTAGCGCTGCTATTCATTGGAGTCAATGAATAACGGCTCCAATTACGGCCAAAGAAGTGACAGGTCACTTCTTTGACACGGGCGTCTATTTACGCGCCGTCACTTGACAGCGGCGCGTAAATTACGCCGCGTGTGAACAGACAAACGTCAGCCCATTGCTTTCAATGGGCAGATGTTTGCCAGCGCTATTGAGGCGCTATTTTCGGACGTAATTCGGGGCAAAAACGCCCGAATTACGTCCGTAATTAGTGCGTGTGAACATACCCTAAGCGTGTCACCAAAAACCAGTTATTTTTATTTTTTTTTATTTTTTTTTTACGGTATTCACCGTGTGAGTTAAATAATGGTATATTGTAATAGTTCGGACTTTTCTGGACGCAGCGATACCAATTTTGTGTATCTTTTTGTATTTTTTATTTTTTTTTAACATTACTTTAGAGAAAAAAAAAATGGGAAAAGGGTTGTTTTTTGGACTTTAAATATTTGATAAAAAATTTTCGCAAATTTTATAAAAAAAAATTTGACACACATTTTATTAGTCCCCCTACGGGACTTGAACCAGCGGTCATTAGATCGCTGCAACACTACACTGCGATACTAATGTATTGCAGTATATTGTCATTTTTACAAGCTCCTGTAACAGCTCGATCGCTGTTCCTGTCCATTGATCCTGGGTGTCAGCTGTAATACACAGCTGACACCCGCAGCATATGGCACGGGGTCAGTGCGTGAGCCCGCTCCATACATCATCCCTTGCACCACGATATGTTAAGACGTGGTGCGCAAAGTGGTTAATGTGCAATGGATGGTGTGGAGTGAAAATTAAAATTTTCCACTGATATGCTGTTTTAGCCCTTATTCACACGACAGGGTTTTCCGGCCGGGTGACAGCCATTCATAAATCGTCCGTCACACGTCTGCATTAAGAACAATAGACCCCTAATGGGGCTATTCACATGACCGCTTTTTTGGACGGCCTGGGAAATCTGGCCGTCAAAAAATGGGACATGCCCTATTTTCGGCCGTTTGCCCGGCTACCATAGACTTCTATGGGGCCGGGTAATACACGGCCATCATCGGAATGTGTCCCGAGTGATGGCCATGTATTCCGTCGCTCGCGCTCTCTCTCTCTCTCTCTCCTCCTCACAGTGCAGAGTGCATGTGAGGAGGAGGGTCTTTTTTTGCTCCCTGTAGGAGTCGGAATCCCCAATCCCTGGCCGGGGATTGTGGATTCCTCTCCAGGAGAAGTGAGTGACTACACTGTCCATATATGGACATTGAAGTCATTGACTTCTGGAAGGGGGGGATGGGTGCAACCTACAGGGGGCTGTGTGGCATTACCTACAGGGGACTTGGTGTCATTACCTGCCGGGGGCTGGGTGGCATTACCTGCCGGGGGCAGGGTGGCATCACCTACAGGGGGCTGGGTGGCATTACCTGCCGGGGGCTGGGTGGCATTACCTACCAGGGGGGCTGTGGCATTATCTACAGAGGGCTGTGTGTGGCAACAAATTTAAATGAAATTCATCCGATTTTAAAATGGACAGGGAAAAAAACGGGTCAAAATCGGGCGTTAAAAACGGCAACACGGCCCGGATTCAAACCGGCCGGGATAAACGGCCGTTTTTATCGGCTGACACTCGGACCCTGTAGTGTGAATGAGGCCTTAGTGCACTATATGTTATGCCCAGTTTGTTCCACTGAAGATAAATACATAATAAAATAAGCTCGTTCTCCCGGGTATGGCGATGCCAGATCTGTGGACGTAAACTGCTGTTTTGGCACCCTGTAGGGCTGAGAAGAGAGGGAGCGGCATTTGGAGCGCAGATTTTGCTTGGTAGTTTCTCTGTTTGGGGTATTGCTGGCATTCCAATTTATAATGTGGGGTCATGTAATCTGTGCGGAGAACATCAGGGTATAATAAGAGGGTATAATAATGCGGTAAATAAATAGTAATTCATAGATCTGTGGCCGGTGTCGCACTGATAAGTGGTGCACCAATCTTGTCCGCTCTGCTCATTTTGCAACGCCATATTCTCAGAGCCAGAGCTTTTTTTATTTTTTCTCCACCGGAGCTGTGTGAGGGCTTATTTGTTGCGGGACAATCTGTAGTTTTCATTGGTACCATTTTGGGGTACATGCGTTTTTTTTAATTAATTTTTTTATATCACGATTACATTTTTTGGCAAGCAAAGTCACCAAAAACCATTATTCCTGACCATGGTTTTTTTTTATTTTTTTTACAGCGTTTACCGTGGGTGATAAATGACAATTTTACTTTATTCTGCGGGTCGATACGATTACGGCGATACCATAAGTATATAGTCTCTTTTTATGTTTTGCAGCATTTGCGCAATACATTTTTTATTTTTTTTTTATAACGTTTTTCGTCACCATATTCTGAGCGCAAATTTTTTTTATTTTTCAGTCAAAAAAGCGGTGTTCACGCGCGGGAAATTATAGTTTGGGTCGTTACGAACGCGGTGACACCAAATATGTGTACTTTTTTTTTTAACGTGTTCATATTTTTTGCCTATAATAAAAGACTATTACAGGGAAAAAAGCCTTTTTTTTTTATTTTTAAACTTTTTATTAAACATTTTTATAACTTTTTAGTTTTTTTGGTCCCACTAGGGGACTTGAAAACTTGCAGATCTAATCGCTGCTACGTAGTGTAATCTATTCTGTCTTCATGACGTGACAGTCACTCTGACACGAAACTTATGAGGACCGGCCTCCGGCTGGTCCTCATAGGTATCCGTACATGGCAACCATCGGTAGCCCCTGCGATTTCATGTGGGGGCTGCTGATATGCTCTAAACTCCTTAAATGCGGAGATCGCAATCGACCGCCACATCTAAGGGGTCAATTGACTAAATCAGCGGCGATGGGCCGCTAATCGGCAACAGGGAACACAGGGCAGATGCCCCGCACAGTTAACCGCCGCTCCAGTGTAGTGCCACATGGCGGTTAACTGTCCAGACGTAACTGCGCGTCAAGGTGCGAAAAGTTACTGCTCACCATGACGTGAAGGTGCGGGAAGGGGTTAATGTTGATGAGTATAGCTAATAGTTAATGAAAACCCAAAATTTAGTCTCTCTGAAAATGAGAATATTATATAAGCCCAATTTTAAAAATGATTTTTAATACCGAAATGTTGTCCTACTGAAAAGTCTGTCCAGTATCTGCTCTCAATACTTGGTTGGGGCTCCTTTTGCATGAATAACTGCATCAATGCAGCGTGGCATGGGGGCGATCAGCCTATGGCACTACTGAGGTGTTATCAATGCGGCGTGGCATGGAGGCGATCAGCCTGTGGCGCTGCTGAGGTGTTATCAATGCGGCGTGGCATGGAGGCGATCAGCCTGTGGCACTGCTGAGGTGTTAACAATGCGGCGTGGCATGGAGGTGATCAGCCTGTGGCACTGCTGAGGTGTTATCAATGCGGCGTGGCATGGGGGTGATCAGCTGGTGGCACTGCTGAGGTGTTATCAATGCGGCGTGGCATGGGGGTGATCAGCCTGTGGTACTGCTGAGGTGTTATCAATGCGGCATGGCATGGGGGCGATCAGCCTGTGGTACTGCTGAGGTGTTATCAATGCGGCATGGCATGGGGGCGATCAGCCTGTGGTACTGCTGAGGTGTTATCAATGCGGCGTGGCATGGGGGTGATCAGCTGGTGGCACTGCTGAGGTGTTATCAATGTGGTGTGGCATGGGGGCGATCAGCCTGTGGCACTGCTGAGGGGTTATCAATGCGGCGTGGCATGGAGGCGATCAGCCTGTGGCACTGCTGAGGTGTTATCAATGCGGCGTGGCATGGGGGTGATCAGCCTGTGGCACTGCTGAGGCGTTATGGAAGCCCAGGTTGCTTTGATATCGGCCTTCAGCTCGTCTGCATTGTTGGGTCTGGTGTCTCATCTTCCTCTTGACAATACCCTATAGATCCTCCATGGGGTTTAGGTCGGGTGAGTTTGCTGGCCAATGAAGTGCAGTGATACTGTGGTTATTACATCAGGTATTGGTACTGTTGGCAGGGTGGGCAGGTGCCAAGTCCTGCTGGAAAATGAAATCATCGTCTCCATAAAGCTGTCAGCAGAGGGAAGCATGAAGTGCTGGGGAATGTCCTGCTAGACGCTGCGCTGACTCTGGACTTGATATAACACAGTGGACCAACACCAGCAGATGACACGGCCCCCAAACCATCACTGACTGCGGAAACTTCACACTGGACCGCAAGACACTTGGACTGACACCTCTCCACTTTTCCTCCAGACTCCGGGACCGAGATTTGAAATGCAAAATTTACTTTTATCTGAAAACAGGACTGTGAGCACAGACCAGTTATTTTCTCCTTCGCCCCGGTAAGAAGCTTCTGACGTTGTGTCAAGGATTGCAACAGTTTTCTCCCATGTCCTGGATACGTCTGTGTGTGGCGGCTCTTGAAGCACTGACTCCAGCCGCAGTCCACTCCTTGTGAATCTCTCCCAGGGTCCTGAATGGCCTTTTCTTGACAATCCTTTCAAGGCTGCGGTTATCCCTGTTGCTTTGCACCGTTTTCTACCACACTTTTTCCTTCCTCTCAACGTTCCATTAATATGCTTGGATACAGCGCTGTGTGAACAGCAGCTTCTTTAGCCATGTCCTTTTGTGGCTTCCCCTCCTTGAGGACGGTGTCAATGACTTTCTCCTGGACAATTATCAAGTCAGCATCTCCCCCATGATTGTGTAGCCACTGAACCAGACTGTTAGGCTATGTTCACACGGGGTATTTTGCCGAGTTTTTTGACGCGGAAACCGCGTCGCAAAACTCGGCAGAAACGGCCCGAGAACGCCTCCCATTGATTTCAATGGGAGGCGTCGGCGTCTTTTTCCCGCGAGCAGTAAAACTGCCTCGCGGGAAAAAGAAGCGACATGCCCTATCTTCGGGCGCTTCCGCCTCTGACCTCCCATTGACTTCAATGGGAGGCAGGAGAAAGCGTACTTCTCGCTGTTTTATGCCCGCGGCGCTCAATGGCCGCGGGCGAAAAACGGCGCGAAAATCGGCGTGCAGGGAGAGGAATATCTGCCTCAAAGTTCCAAATGGAATTTTGAGGCAGATATTCCTCCCCCAAAATACTCCGTGTGAACATAGCCTTAGACTTAGGAAAACTTTGCAGGTGTTTTGTGTTGATTCGCTGATTAGAGTGTCGCACCACGAGTCTACAATCTGCAACTTTTACCCAATATTCTAGTTTTCTGAGACACAACATTTTATTTTTATTAACTGTTACTCTAATCATCAACATTAAAAGAAGAAAATGCTGAAAATAGATCCCTCTGTGTGTAATGAATCTATAGAATATACGAGTTTCACTTTTTGATGAACTTCTAATTCATTGAGGACTAGTGTAATCAAATGTCAAGTTAAAGGCAAAAAACATTCAAGGATACTCAGTGGTCTACCTAATGCAGGACCTGAGGGGGTGGAGCAAAATGCAGGGATCCAAAGAGAATTCATGTGTCATGCTCCACCCCCTCAGATATAACATACTGGGAATTTATTAAAACTGTCCTAAATGAATGACCGGATAGAGTAGACCAGGAAGAAACTGCGCTGTTTATCACAATGGTGTATCCTGTATGGTAAATTTGTCACGTGTTGCTGAGATGTTGGACACTATTTTCTTGCTTACGCTGGTAATCTGCCACATTTTACGACTCCCCTTTTTCTAGACGCTTTTTAAAATTGTTAGAGGAATGTGCATAGGTGTGGGTCTTTGCTCTGGGACCTACACCTATTTCCATAATGGGGGGGTCACCCAACCCCTGTCTCATCTGGCAAAACACCTGCCACCACATCCCACCACTCATTTCTATAAGGGTATGTGCACACGGCCTATATTCAGACGTAATGTAGGCGTTTTACGCCTTGAATTACGCCTGAAAAGACGGCTCCATTACGGCTACAAACATCTGCTCATTGCTTGCAATGGGTTTTACGATGTTCTGTGCAGACGAGGTGTAATTTTACGCGTCGCTGTCAAAAGACGGCGCGTAAAAATACGCTCGCGTTAAAGAAGTGCATGTCACTTCTTGGGACTTTTTGGAGCCGTTTTTCATTGACTCCAATGAAAAACAGCTCCAATTACGTCCGTGAAAAACGCGAGTACATGCAAAAACGTCTGAAATTACGGAGCTGTTTTCAGGCGAAAACCGTTCCTGAATTTCAGACGTTTTTCGTTTGCGTGTGAACATACCCTTATAGTTATGGAAACAGCCATGCCCGCTCTCCATTCACTGCCCTGGGTGCGGCAGTCGCCTCACCAGGCACGATGGAGGATGAGTGACTTCCGTTCTAGAGATAGATGTGGGTTTCAGAGTTGGGACAAGCATCAGACATTCATGGCATGTCCCGTGAACTAAAATTCGCTAATACCCCTTTAAAGAGGCTCTGTCACCAGATTTTGCAACCCCTATCTCCTATTGCAGCAGATCGGCGCTGCAATGTAGATTACAGTAACGTTTTTATTTTTAAAAAACGAGCATTTTTGGCCAAGTTATGACCATTTTTGTATTTATGCAAATGAGGCTTGCAAAAGTCCAAGTGGGCGTGTTTAAAGTAAAAGTCCAACTGGGCGTGTATTATGTGCGTACATCGGGGCGTTTTTACTAGCTGGGCGTTGTGTATAGAAGTATCATCCACTTCTCTTCAGAACGCCCAGCTTCTGGCAGTGCAGACACAGCGTGTTCCCGAGAGATCACGCTGTGACGTCACTCACTTCCTGCCCCAGGTCCTGCATCGTGTCGGCACCAGAGGCTACAGTTGATTCTGCAGCAGCATTGGCGTTTGCAGGTAAATCGATGTAGCTACTTACCTGCAAACGCTGATGCTGCTGCAGAATCAACTGTAGCCTCTGGTGTCGATGTGTCCTCGCTCGTCCGACACGATGCAGGACCTGGGGCAGGAAGTGAGTGACGTCACAGCTGTGTGTGAGGAGGAGGGTCTTTTTTTGCTCCCTGTAGAAATCGGAATCTCCAATCCCCGGCCGGGGATTGGGGATTCCGCTACAGGAGACGTGAGTGACTACACTGTCCATATATGGACACAGCGACATCACTCACTTCAGAAGCGGAATCCCCGACCCTGTGGAAGGCAGGGAATTCCGCTACAGGAGAAGCGAGTGTCTAAACTGTCCATATATGGACATTGAAGTCAGTGACTTCTCCTGGAAGGGGGGGGGGGGATGGGTGCAACCTACAGGGGGCTGTGTGGCATCACCTACAGGGGACTTGGTGGCATCACCTACAGGGGACTTGGTGGCATCACCTACAGGGGGCTGGGTGGCATTACCTGCAGGGGGCTGGGTGGCATTACCTGCAAGGGGCTGGGTGGCATTACCTGCAAGGGGCTGGGTGGCATTACCTGCAAGGGGCTGGGTGGCATTATCTACAGAGAGCTGTGTGTGGCAACAAATTTTAAAACAGACCGGGAAAAAAACGGATGCAAAACGGGTCAAAATCGGCCGTTAAAAACGGCAACACGGCCTGGAACGGATGCAAACCGGCCGGGAAAAACGGCCAATACTCGGACCCTGTCATGTGAATGAGGCCTTAAATCCCTTGTCCCCCATTGCAGAACCTGTACTAGAGCCCCATATCTGGCATCACTGTCCTATGTGGCAGAGGGGACATGAATCCTCCTGTTGCCCTCCCCTCCCCCCATGTGCTCCAAGGTGACATAGTTGCCTGTTCCAGTAAGATCTCGGTCTGTTTGTTTGGGTCGCCCTGACTGTGACATTGAGTTCTAGTAGCAGTAACCTGCAGCCGGTCTGCTGCCCGCATCAAGGCCGCATTGTACAAGTCAAAGTAAGAAAATAAGCAGCAACAGACTGCAGTAATTCCTCAATGCCTCCTGTGTCCCACACATGCTCAGGATTTGCAGGGCTGCCGTGGGTGGTCTATGTCTCAATATCTCTCACATGATGCGCCTGCCTTAACACATAGACTAATCCTAACTACAGGAGCGTTTATATAACAGACTCCCACAGGATGAGGACTTACTAAACTTGAGATACTCTGAACATCCTGATGAATTAAAGGTTATGTCCAACTTTGACTACCATATTACAGTTTATATGTAAGTTACATAAAAAGGCACGTCACTTGGTAAATACATTTAGGGCCTGTTCACATCACCGTTTAGTTCCATTCCGGGGTTCCGTCGGAGGGTTCCGTCGGGTGAACCCTGCAACGGAAAGTGAAACTGACAGCACAGCTTCCGTTCGTCACCATTCCGTCTGGTTTCCGGTTTTCTGACGGAATCAATAACGCAGTCGACTACGCTATTGATTCCGTTGGAAAACCAGAAACAAGCCGGAATGGTGACGAACGGAAAGCATTAGCGATGTTTCCACCACCATTGAGATCAATGGTGACTGAAACGGAAGCTGTGCTGTCAGTTTCACTTTCCGTTGCAGGGTTCACCCGACGGAACCCCAGAACGGAAGTGAACGGTGATGTGAACAGGCCCTTACTTATATTGTATTCATCCTGTATTATACTCCAGAGCTGCACTCACTATTCTGCTGGTGGAGTCACTGTGTACATACATTACATTACTTATCCTGTACTGATCCTGAGTTACATCCTGTATTGTACTCCAGAGCTGCACTCACTATTCTGCTGGTGGAGTCACTGTGTACATACATTACATTACTTATCCTGTACTGATCCTGAGTTACATCCTGTATTGTACTCCAGAGCTGCACTCACTATTCTGCTGGTGGAGTCACTGTGTACATACATTACATTACTTATCCTGTACTGATCCTGAGTTACATCCTGTATTATACTCCAGAGCTGCACTCACTATTCTGCTGGTGGAGTCACTGTATACATACAGGACATTACTTATCCTGTACTGATCCTGAGTTACATCCTGTATTATACTCCAGAGCTGCACTCACTATTCTGCTGGTGGAGTCACTGTGTACATACATTACATTACTTATCCTGTACTGATCCTGAGTTATATCCTGTATTATGCCCCAGAGCTGCACTCACTATTCTGCTGGTGGAGTCACTGTGTACATACATTACATTACTTATCCTGTACTGATCGTGAGTTACATCCTGTATTATACTCCAGAGCTGCACTCACTATTCTGCTGGTGGAGTCACTGTGTACATACATTACATTACATTACTTATCCTGCACTGATCCTGAGTTACATCCTGTATTATACTCCAGAGCTACACTCACTATTCTGCTGGTGGAGTCACTGTGTACATACATTACTAATTCTGTACTGATCCTGATTTATATCCTGTATTATACTCCAGAGCTGCACTCACTAGTCACTGTGTATATACATTACTTATCCTATGTTATATTCCAGAGCTGCGTTCAAAATGCTGCTGGTTGTTATTGGAAACAGTCAACAAGCTTGTAGTCAAACACACCCCTAAAAGCTTAGCTGAGCTACTATAATACAGGGAGAGTTATTTAGCCAAAAATGAAATCTTTATTTAGCCAGAATGCAACTCTGTACAGACACTGATCGATCAAGAAAGGAATGCTGGGAGATTTCAGCTCTGGAGTCTGAAGAATTATGAATGCAGCTCTGGAGTATAATTTAGACTAGGACAAAAACCAATCCCAAAAACAAGCCGGTTTTAGCCCTGGCCTAAAAATGATAGGTGAACAAGATTAAAAGCAGCCAATTTTCAGGATTGTTGTGGGTCAGACCACAGGGCATATAGACATGTCATAAAACACTTCATGGTAAAATCTCTTTAAAGAGGCTCTGTCACCAGATTTTGCAGCCCCTATCTGCTATTGCAACAGATCGGCGCTGCAATGTAGATTACAGTAACGTTTTTATTTTTAAAAAACGAGCATTTTTGGCCAAGTTATGACCATTTTTGTATTTATGCAAATGAGGCTTGTAAAAGTCCAAGTGGGCGTGTATTATGTGCGTACATCGGGGCGTGTTTACTACTTTTACTAGCTGGGCGTTGTGTATAGAAGTGTCATCCACTTCTCTTCAGAACGCCCAGCTTCTGGCAGTGCAGACACAGCCGTGTTCTCCAGAGATCACGCTGTGACGTCACTCACAGGTCCTGCATCGTGTCAGACGAGCGAGGACACATCGGCACCAGAGGCTACAGATGATTCTGCAGCAGCATCGGCGTTTGCAGGTAAGTCGATGTAGCTACTTACCTGCAAACGCCGATGCTGCTGCAGAATCAACTGTAGCCTCTGGTGCCGATGTGGCCGACACGATGCAGGACCTGGGGCAGGAAGTGAGTGACGTCACAGCGTGATCTCTGGAGAACACGGCTGTGTCTGCACTGCCAGAAGCTGGGCGTTGTGAAGAGAAGTGGATGATACTTCTATACACAACGCCCAGCTAGTAATAGTAGTAAACACGCCCCGATGTACGCACATAATACACGCCCACTTGGACTTTTACTTTTAAACACACCCACTTGGACTTTTGCAAGCCTCATTTGCATAACTACAAAAATGGTCATAACTTGGCCAAAAATGCTCGTTTTTTAAAAATAAAAACGTTACTGTAATCTACATTGCAGCGCCGATCTGCTGCAATAGGAGATAGGGGCTGCAAAATCTGGTGACAGAGCCTCTTTAAATGGCCAAGACGACACATAAGTTGGACCAAAAGTAGTAGAGTGTTTTAGAACCAATCATCTGATCTTTCACCTTATCGGTTGTCCCTTTTCTAGCCCCTGGACCATTATCCCTAGGGAGCCTCACTTGGGTAAAAAAGTTACATTTGTGGGATTTAAATAAAAAATAGTTGTACTTGCCCTTTAATAAGGAGACTTTTGCAGCCTCTAATAACATAAAAGCAGCATTTAGTGCTGCAGTCTCCTGGGAACTTCTGCTTTAAGAGAATGCGGTGTGTTCAGTAGGGGAAGAGTCACAACCGTAAAAAACAGGATGTCGATCAGGTTAAACAGTAAGTGGTTTTTCACAAAACCTTGTGTTGGTTCGTTTGATTATTCATCTGCAACAGCCCCTCTCCTCTGAGAAGTCAGACCCATTCAGGTTTATACTTAGACATACAACAGCTGTGAGCTCTTGCTTTGGGAAATTACATTTTCATGGGGGGGGGGGGATCTTTCTATTTGCAGACACAAGCTGGTAAAACTATTTTTACTTTCAGCAATACCCTGCAGGGCAACTCCACAGCGACACCGCTGGCCAAACGTGGAATAGCAAAGTCATGCAAAAAAAAAAAAGTTGCCAACTGTATAAGGGTTGTACAGGATAAGAAAAAAAATGTCTGCCGTCTTACAAAAACAGCGCCACACCTGTCTACAGGTAGGTGTGGTTTTGCAGCTCAACTCCATTTACTTCAAAGGAGCTGAGCTGCAATACCAGACTCAACCGATCGACAGGTGTGGCGCTGTTTCTGGAAAAAAGCAGCCATGTTTTTCTATTCCGGTACAACCCCTTTAGACTATATATAATTTTGGAAAAGCAGTAATCATACTTAATAGTGTCCATAGATACTACTTGGTTTTTATATATCTGTTAAAATTATTTTCTGAATGTGATCTTGGGAAGAGCAACTTTAAAGGAGGTTTCCATTTTAGAAAACCCATTTTCATACACTCTTTTAGGGAATTCTGCGTTAATAAAGTGGAGAGCGGTTACATAGGGTGCCCCTCGCTCTGGAGGATCTGTCCTGTCCTGCATTACAGATAAACACATTGATTTGAATGGACACCGTGTAATGCTCGATTTCTCCTGTTGTGGCGCTGCAGAGAAATTAAACACTTACTGCTGGTTTCCCCGCGGATTATTTCTGATCGCTGGGGGTCCCAGCAGAGACCACTTTGTTACACAGGTTGAAAAGAGACACAGGTCCATCAAGTTCAACCTTTCCCAATCAATTACACGTCATTTATTGCATCATTAATTATAACCCTCAATACCATTCATCCGGAAATAATCATCTCGCCTTTTTTTAAACGCTGACATAGTATCTGCAGTCACTACCTCTTGGGGTCGGACATTCCGCTTGACCACTCTAACTGTAAAGAACCCTTTCCTATATTGATGTCTGAAACTTCTTTCTTCCACACGCAATGAATGTCCCCTGGTCCCTTGGCAAGAACAGATTATGCGCACACTCCTTGCGTTGACCATAAATATACTTATACATTAATTTCTATGGCCGACAGACACCACACAGTATATTTACAGGAAGGTCGTGGAAAGGCTCCACAAAAGTTAGGACACGTCCTATGTTTTTCTTATTACAGACCGTGCCCCCATACTTTATATAGGAGCACAGCCCGCAAATGTGGGTGGCTGCTTGCTGCCGGCCGTGCCCGTAATCATGGATCGTGATTACAGGCACGGTCGTGTGCAGGGGGCCTAAGGATTGTTCAAAAGCGGAAAACCCCTCTCAAAAGAGGACATTTATGTCATAAATGTCAGATAGATGCAGGTCCCACCTCTGAGACCTTACGGAAACAGCGCAGCTCAGCCAGCTACGCTGTTTCCTTCTTCATGGTCGGAAACCACACGAGTCAGCTGGAACACAGCAGAACAGGGTTTAGGGGGCCCCCGTTCTAGAGACAGATGCGGGTCCCAGAGGTGGGACCTGTGTCTATCTGACATTTATGGCATCCTGTGGATATGTCATAAATGTCCTTGATGTGAAACTCCCTTTAAGCGTCAGTTCACACATTGCGTAAATACTGCAGATTTTTTTGATGCAGATCTCCTAATGCCCTGCATAGAAGTTCCTACAGCCTTGTCACCACTAGGGGGAGCTCTGTCTCGATAGGACAGATACAGGGCTTTTGATGAACATGGATCCTCTCCATCCAGAACAGACATGTAATCGTGGACAGATGTTGGAGCCCCACACATGCCTATTTCTGTTACCCCTAATTATATAATACTGGAGAACCCCTTTGTGAGGTCTGTTCCAAGTTTTCTTGGTCTCTTACACCAATTAAATGCTGGATAACAACCACTGAGGCAGGTTTAACATGCGCACAACATGGCAGCTTTTAAGGGTCCCAATGATGACCGCAAGATCTGGATCCAAACGAAGATCATCATAGAGAATTATATCTGAATCAAGGAATTGTAATGGTGGCCATTAGTGGGAGTCATGTGTAGTTTTGAAGACCAAAATAACTCCGAAACATTAAAGGCGTTCACACAAAGCATGGCTGACTCCAGGTAATTGTCTAACTTGAGAAGGCAGGGCCCTTTAAGAGCACTTGCACAAAGATCATGATTGTTCTTCCAGTACAAAAGGGGTGGAGTAAGCGCTTCCCCTATATTATGACCGTATGCATCACTCTCCACTCTGCTACATTCACATGTCCTTTACAACTTCCTCCCATATTAGATTAACACTTACGGGGAGAGTGCCCTTTAATTGAGATTGCCGATGATTAGTGGTGTGCAGCCGGCGCAGACGGTACAGTGATACCAATGACTGTGTTGCTGGGATCGCTGTGACACGGTGAAGATGATAATTACCCAAGCTCGTTTACTAATAAACCTCAGTCATAAAACAAAGGGCGACCTTCCCAGTCAAGTGTGTGTTCAATGTCAACCCTGAGTCAACGTCCGGCTATCAATATACACAAACCTAAACATCATAAATATTATAATATATAGATCAGGGGTGGGGAAACTTTTTTCTGCCAAGGGCCATTTGGATATTCATAACATCATTCGCGGGCCCTGCCTTAAATGAATGCTGGACGAACGCTCATCCGGACGACAGCTATCCTCCCCCCCCCCCATATACTCGCACGGTCAGAACATTTTTCCGATAGGGAGAGGGGAATAAGTCGCTACCAGGCTCCGCTTATCTCCTGCCAGAATAAGGGAGTGGGGATGTTGAAATCCAACATGCCCGATCCATCTTTCTCCCGAGATCTTCCGTCAGGGGAGACCCAAATACACATTAGATAGCTGTCCAGTCCCCTTAATAGGCGGCCTCAGCTGACTTTTATCTAATGTATATGGGCACCTTTGTATTGCCAGTCTTAAAACTTCCCCATGCGGTGCCAGTCGCAGTCTCTCAGTAGCACCACTGACAATGCTTTCCATAAGAACACCAGTGTCAGTCAGCGCTACCCCCTCTACACAACGCCAATCACAACGTGTACCCAAAGCAGGATTTCCAGTAGATAACTGCTTATAGCTGCCGTTACAGTGCCCACAGGGAGTGGCACTCCGCTTTTGATACTATCACATACATCTACACAGATACGAATAGCTATTCAAGCTTTAAAGTGTAAATAAGCTTTAAAAAAAACAACAACTTTGTTGACATGTCATAATGACACGTTAGAAGTTTTGATCAGTGGGAGGTCCTAGCGCTTAGACCTCCACCGATCTCTAAAACAAAGTGACAGAAGCGATCAGGTGAGCGCTGTTCCGCTTAGTTTCTGACCGGCTTTCCTCGGATCGGTGTACGGGCTCAATAGAAAGTCTATGGATCCGTACACCGCTCGCTCGGCTTTCCGAAGAAAGCCAATTAGAAACTAAGCAATCAGAGGAGCGCTTCTGTCGCTTTGTTTTAGCAATAAGCGCTCGCACCCCCACAGATCAAAACTTCTGACATGTCAAAAGTTTTATAAAAGTTTAGATACCCTTAAAAAAAAAAAAAAAAAAATGAGATGTAGGAACTTAGTCCCACACCTGTTACCTGTGTAAGAGACCAAAGGTAACCCAGAAACAGCTGATTTGAATATTGAAGAGTTCATCCATCAGAGACTCACATTTCAGGGTAATTTTTTGGATCATAGGGGCAACAAAGTAACGATATTGTAAGCCATGATGTGTGTGCCTGCTGATAGGACAGCATGGAGTACACTTCCCATTGAAACCCTCTTTTTTTTAATAATGAATGTCCTTTATAGAAGATGAAACACGTAACATCTTACACAGCACAATGACAACATGCTCCAGAGGTCAGGGACGGATCACTGGCCTGAGATTAGCAGCCTCTGGGGGACAGAACAGAGGACTCGGCACAGCGTCTGCAACCTGCAGTTATATAAAAGGCGAGGAGACGTCGTCGATGTACCGCCACTCGGAATCAAACTCCGGTTCACACCAATGTTTTAAAAAAATAAAAACATTCAGAAAAGACTGTCAAAAATAAAACCGTAATTCATAAAAGTGACAGGTTCATGATTGAAAGACACCACAGACTCAAAGTCTCGTGATCAGACCACCGCCTCACAGCGCCATTGGGAATTGTACTACAGTACAACCCTGGTGCATGGCGGCCTGACCGAAGCAGCACTTGAGTGAAGTCACTTCCTATGACCTTATATCCTCGTGGTGGCTTGCCCATCTACAATGGGGTGCAGCGCCTCCAACTGGGCGAGTATGGCGGAGATGTGCGGCCTTTCCGGATGGTTTACCACCATCATGGAGTACAGCAGTGACTGCAATCCTAGGGAGTACCTGGAGGAAAAATAAAATGGAAATTTAAAAAAAAAAAATCCACCCTAGAATCACCTGCTGAGACCAAATATCTTCCTATTGGTAACATTCGCAGTATTACCTGTTATTATCAGGAATTGAGATATTGTTCTGGACAGCAAGAGCAACGCTGTCTCCCTTCTGGAAAATCATGTCGTAGGGGCCCTCCCCGAACATCATGGAGTACAGCACACAGCCAAGAGACTGGGAGAAAGCAAGACGTGAAGATTACATTGTGTCCCAGACCTGCGAGTAATCAGTAAATGCAGAGCAGAGAAGACGACGTCCTACCCAGATATCGGTCCGCTCGTCAATCACACAGTCACTGCTCACATTGAAGAGCTCCGGTGCCCGGTAGGAAATGGTGCATCGCTGGGCGGCCCAATCCTAGTGGACAAAAAACGGTGGAAAACACTACATCTCCCTGAATGCATGACCGCACAGCACGCTCTGTACAGACACTGAACACGCAGAGGGTAAAAGGGGTTATCCAGTTCTTTCAAATTGATGGCCTATCCATAGATCGGTGGGGGTGCGACGCTCAGCACCCCCACTGATCAACTGCTTGAAGGGGCCACGGCACTCCGGTAAGCGTGCATTCCCTTCATTGTTTAGTAGCGGCTTTGCCTTGCAGCTCTCTTCAGCTCAGTCCCAATCAAGTAAAGGAAACAGAGTTTTAATAGCAGACCCAGCCGCTACTAAAAGTGCGGCGCCTGGTAAACAATAAGGGGGACGCAGCAGTCGGAGCGCCACAGCCTCTTCAAAGCGGATTGGCGGGGGAGCCGATAGAACCAGATAACACCTCTTAAATTATAAGTGCAGCTTGGGAGCTTAAAGGAGGCAAGTGAACTTTGCATGCAGCTCTGGATGTGACTGGAGTATTAAGATTAGCATGAAGTCAGGATCCGTACAAGCAGCGCATTTGCAAACGTACTTGGCATTATGTGTAGACTGTAAAATGAAGCTTATAAGAACTATGTTTTATAACTTCTCATACCTGCACAGCCATTGCCTGCCTGGTTCCATTCACCTCGATACGGGCATGGTTCATCGAGCCCAGATCCATCAGAAGAGGCCGATCGTCATCCGCTAGTAACACATTTGTAGGTTTCAGGTCCCTAAAATAAATTAGGAACAGGACCAAGTGGATGATAAAGATTAAAGGTAACCCGTCATCCGTTTTCACCCCGTAAAGTGGTCCCACCATGTTCTAGGTCATGTAAAAACCTTTCTTGCCCCCAGTTGTGCAGCATAACTTATAAAAGAAAGTTTAAAAATCTCCTGCACCGTATGCAAATGAGGCCTGAAGTGTCCACTGGGCGTATACTCTGCTTGGATGTGTCTTACCCAAACCCAGGACTAACCCAAACCATCTTTCCTTGATGGACGTCTCCTGCATCATCCACACTCTTCTCCAAATATCACTCTTGCGCCGTACGGCAGTGAACCGGCGCCTGCACATTTGGAACTCCCTGTTATCGGCAGAGACTTCAACTCCCTCGTGCAAATGCGTGACTCCAATTTACGTCCTGGCAATTCCGCCGCCGAAGCCTCGGACGTTGAACTCAGATGAGGAATCGGCGCATGCGTTGGTTCACTGCCGTACGCCGGTACCGTAAGATTTGGAGAAGAGTGTAAATGATGCAGAAAGCGCCATCCACATCAATCAAGGAAAGATGGCTTTTGGTAGCACTGAAAACTCTGGACACTTCTGAGTGGAGTATACGCCCAGCGGACACGTCACGCCTCATTTGCATACGGCGCAGGACATTTGTAAACTTTTTTTTTTACAAGGTATCTCTCTTAGGCCCCGTGCACATGACCATACTTTTAGATCAAAATACAGTTCCATTCATTTCTATGGCGCACGGACACCTTCCCGTATATTTACGGGAAGGTGTCCAGGCCATAGAAATCATCCGTAAAAAATAGGACATGTCCCATTTTTGGGATTTTACAGACCGTGCTCCCATACATATAGTGGGAGCACGGCCCGCAAATACGGGTGACTGTCCGCGGCCGGCCTTGCCCGTAATCACAGTCTATGATTACGGGCACGGTCGTGTGCATGAGGCCTTACTGAACAAGTCGCCGTGTTTGATACAATCGCGTAATGGAAGGGTTTTGAGCGTCACATCGAGGTTTCCATTTCTTATACCGGTCTAAGTGGAATCAGAAGGAACGGATATTTGGAAAATGATGAATCCAACGCAACTAAAACAAAATCGCCACGATCCCTACGTTCTCCGTTTCAGGTACATGTTATGTTTAAGGGCCTGTTCACACCAGCGTTGGCTTTCCGTTCCGGGTTTCCGCTGGGTGAACACCGCAACGGAAAGTCAAAACTGAAACCACAGCTTCCGTTCCCTTCACTCTTGAGATCAATGGTGACGGAAATATTGCGAATGGTTTCCGTTCGTCACCGTTCCGGCAGGTTTCCGTTTTAGAGACGGAATCAATAGCGCAGTCGACTCCGCTATGGATTCCGTCGGTCATCAGTTGTCCAGTAGTGGACAACCCCTTTAAGATTAAAAAAAACGAAATGTGTGGAGGTTCGCTGAGTATACGGTATGTGTATTTGGGTTCTGACTTTCCGTCACCGTTACCTGTGTGCATAGCCCTGGTCATGAATGGCTTTCAGCCCCAAACATATGCCATGAAGAATATACAGGATCTTCTCTTCAGACAGGAACGCATTCTTATCTCGCAGAGATTCCACCTCGTTCCACAATGTTCCCCTCTGAGAAAAAAAAAAACAAACAACAATCGCTGGTTATAGAGAAACCAAACATGACAGTTCAACGCAAAGAACGTGGGTCTTAATAACGGCTGGAGGACCACCCGCTGTACACCCACATATGCCAGGCTTTACGCAGCGCCCGCTTAAGTTTACGTCCGTTTTTCTGCTGGGAACGGTGTCACCCAAAGCAGCTCCAACACCCGGATCGGGCTGTAAGAGACCCTGATGACATCATCGAGACCTGATTAGTTCAGGTCTCGATCACGTGATCGCCGTGACAAACAATCACGGCGCTTACAGGAAAAGTTGCCGCAACAAACTTTCCCAGAGTCCGCGCTGTATAAAATCCTCGCTCTCCTCCCGTTTTCGGTCACGGTGAGATCAGAGGAGGAAGGAAAACTTTGAAACAGTGCAGACATACAATTGGCTTAAATGAATGTATTAACCCATTCTTGCCTGCCGGTGCGCACCATTTAACATGCTCCGAGGGCACTGCCTGCTCCTGTGGCCAATACCATCAACCCAACCCCGTAACGTGACAGCGAGCAGACGTATTACTACCTGGTCTCTAAACCTGCTGTGCATATTGGATGTATGTCGGCAAATTCCACCAATTTCAGACGGGAACGGCTGACCCTCAATGTGTATCGCAGCGTCCCGACTCTTTCAGCGACGTCACACATTGGATAACGTCTGCGTATTTGGCATCGCAATGCACGATGGAATCAAAATTATTTTTGGCCTAAATATTATTTATGAAGTCAACTACCCTAAAACGCTTTTATTCAGTTACGGTGAATAATGAACATCGGGGGGAGATTTACAAAAGGAAAATTCGCCAGAATTCGGGCTCAAAATTTTTAGGTGTTTTAGACAATTTTTGCACCTTCCGCTACAGTTTTGAATAGTAACTAGAAAAAAGGGCGTGGCTAAGAGTGGTCGTAAAATGCGCCAGATTTATTAACGGCGTGCGTTCTTTTGGTGCAAAAGCGTCAGAGAAGAAAAGCAAAAACCCCTTGAGGCGTCACCAGGGGCACGAAGAAATCCGTGCAGATTGTGTGTGAAATGACTATTTACTCATCTGTTTTTCTTGCTTCACTTGCTCTGATCTTGTACGGACATCGTCTTACACACGGTCTTATACTCCAGTCACATCCAATGCTGCATTCAGAATTCTGCTGGTTCCCGGTTACCGGAGAGCTGTGTATTGTGGGATTTTAGATGACAGTCACACGGCTTAGAGCCTAGAGGGGTGAAGCAAAGCCGCTGTCTGTTCCCCGAAAGCAACCAGCAGAATTTTGAAAGCAGCTTCGGATGTGAATGGAGAAAACAACAAGAAATAACCCAAAATGAACACAAAATCAGTAAAGCAAAAATGTAGATTACTGACCATTTTATCTACGTCCTGAAAGCTGAACTGGTTAAGAGGTCTACACTTATTTGTTCTGAAGAAATCTGGTCCCTGAGAGAAGATTTTGGGGACTGGACTACTTCTTGTCCTGGAACAAAGTATGTGAACCCCTTTAACCTCTCTATCCTGGATTTTGCATGTTATCTGGCAGCTATTGGGCTCCTACAGGTTATAAATTGTGGTCACAATTTGTTGTTATAAGCGATTACGAAAACCCACGTGGCAAAACAAACACGCGCTACCACGCCCGCAGTCCTCCATGGGAAAACGGCAAACATTACAGATTCCAGAGCGTCGCTGCTGTGTTTACCTTCACGAAGGGGAGGAGCAGCCAGGCCTCCCACTTGGGCCCCTTCTCCATCATGCAGTGCCCCTCCAGACGCAGAATATTGGGGTGATTGAATAAACGATGCATCTCCACCTCATGCAGAGTTTCTTTCCGATCTTCCCGGTCATGGCATAATATGCGTTTGAGGGCGTAAAACCGCCCGTCATGGATCCCTTCAACCAGATCTACATAGCTGAATCCCCTGAAAAAAAAATCAAATATTTGCCAATACCCTATCCAATCACAGGGCAGCTCTCATATAGCTGCTGTTTCTTATGGGGGTGGGCGTGATCTTGAGCAGCTCCAAAGGAGTCCCATATATTTGGATCTGCTTCAATGAGGAAAACAGTGAGAGTCCGATAAAAAGTACAAGACTGCCCCCTAGTGATGCAACAACAAAAGTGCAGTTATGGACAAGTATTGTACATACAACAAACTGCGATATCTGTGCTATGGATCCTAATAAAGGCAATCACTGATATTGAGCAGTAATCGATACATTAATTATGCCCAACGTACTACGAGTTTATGTTTTAACCCCTTAATGACCAGCCTATTTTAGACCTTAATGACCAAGCCATTTTTTACGTTTTTCCATCGTCGCATTCCAAGAGCTATAACCTTTTTATTTTTGCTTCGACATAGCTGTATAAGGTCTTGTTTTTTGCGGGACAAGTTGTACTTTTTAATAGCACCATTTTGGGGGACATATTTATTGATTAACTTTTATTAACTTTTTTGGGGGGGGGGGGGGGGGAAATAGAAAAAAACCTGAAATTTTCGCCACACATTTTCGCGTCTTAAATCAACGGCATTTACCGTGTGATATAAATAACACAATAACTTTATTCAGCGGGTTGTTGCGATTGCAACGATACCAAATTTGTATAGATTTTGTATGTTTTACTACTTTTACACAGGAAAAACTCATTTTTTTCAAAATTATTTGTTTTTGTGTCTCCATGTTTGAAGAGCCGTGACGTTTTTATTTTTTCGCCGATGCGGTCGTATGAGGGCTTTTTTTTTTGCGGGAAGACTTGTTTTTATTGGTACCATTTTGGAGTAGATGCGACTTTTTGATCACTTTTTATCTAATTTTTTTAAGTCAGGATTCACAGAAAACAGCAATTTTTCCATAGTTTTTTATTAAATTATTTACAGCGTTCACCGTGCGGGTTAAATAATGTAATAGATTTATAGTCGGGGTCGTTACGGACGCGGCGATACCAAATATGTGTAACTTTTTTACTTTATTTTGTTTTTTAATAGTAAAGCATTTTGTAAGGGGAAAAGCTGGGTTTTTCATTTTTTTTCACATTTTTTTTAAAATTAACTTTATTAAACTTTTTTTTTACTTTTTTACTAGTCCCACTAGGGGACTATAATATGCGATTCTGCAATCGCTATTATAATACACTGCAATACTTCTGTATTGCAGTGTATTACTGCCTGTCCGTTTAAAACGGACAGGCATCTGCTAGGTCATACCTCCGGCATGATCTAGCAGGCATTCGCTCCAGGCAGACCTGGGGGCCTTTATTAGGCCCCCGGCTGCCATTAGAGACACAGACACTCTGCGATCGTATCGCCGGGTGTCGGTGGGAGAGAGAGGGAGCTCCCTCCCTCTCTCCAAAACCACTCAGATGCGGTGCTCGCTATTGCGCACTGCATCTGAAGGGTTAAACGGGTGAGATCGATACTAATATCGATCTCACCCGGCAGAGCAGGGATGCCCCCAGCCCTCAGCTACCTCTGGTAGCTGAGAGCAGGGAGATTTGACAGTTCCCTGCTCTGTTTACTTTATCCTAATGCAGCGACGTAAAAAGGCGTATGCATCAGAATAAAGCCCGTTAGTGGCCGCCGTTAAAAGGCGTATTGGCGGTCACTAACGGGTTAATGGCCCTCACGTTGTAGAAGTGCCATCGTTTGCCTTGAGAACAGTTACATGTATACAGACCTGCAAATTTAAAGGGGTTGTCCACTTTGGACTGATGCTGACGGGTCACCCCTTCCCCCAACGCACTTATTACTATGGGAAATACTCTGCAAGTTCTTCGTCGTTGCAGGAAAAAGCGAAGTGCTGAACATTAGCTGTTAAAATCAATAGTCGTCTGAGGATGGCAATGATGTAAGGGGTCGTCCATTTTTGTTCACCAGAGGATCTCACAACTTAACCGTTATTTGACCCTCGGATATGACACTTAGACGGTTTCCTGCATTGCATCATTGGAGGTCTGTGAGTTGAGACCCTCCACGGACTTCTAGAATGAAAGATTCGCAGCACAATTCCATTTCCAAATCTCCCGCGTGTTGATTGCATAGGAAGGAATGACACTGTAAGGCCTTGTTCACACAGAACTAAAAAAACGAACGTGTAAACGCTAGCGTTTTTGCAAAGTGCTTTTTAAAGTACAGGCGTTTTTGACGCATTTTGGGCGCGTAATTAGGACTCCCATTGACTATGGGAATTAGGCGCGTTTTACGTGCCAGTAATTGACCTGATGCTCTTTTTTTTTTTTTAAACATGGGTGTGTAATAAAAACACGTCGTATGCACTACAATATAATACGTTTTCCCATTGATTTCTATGGGAAGCTTAAAGCATACGTTGTTTTTTTCCAGAGTGTAAAACGCGTCAAAACCGCATCGAATACACACCTTGTGAACAAGGCCTAAGGGTCCTATGAAACGGGCAGATATTCTTTCATGAACCAGCGCCGAGTGATGATTTAGCGAGTCGTTTGCGTCTGAAAGACGTCCTATTACACATGACAATAGTCGATAAAGATTTTCGCAGTTCAGTCGTTACTGCGATCGTTGCTCGTTCGCCCCACACATTACCTCTGACCTGCTAACGACTGGAAAATTTCCGATTAGACGCGGGGACAAGGTTGCGGCAAACGAAAATCTTTCGCTCAGGTAGATGTGGCCGATCCACAGAAACCTAATGATTAATTGTTCGTCGTTTGACCGTTGCGCGCTGTTACACGTGGCAATTATCTCTTACGTTCAAAACGATTATACAAAAATTTGTACGATAATCAGTCCGTCTAAGGGTCTGCTCACATCTGCGTCAGGGTTTCCGTTATTCTGCTCCGTCATAGGAGCAGAACAACAAAAATACCGAAGGCGCCGGATCCGTCGTATGACTGACACCAAAGGAGCCTCACGCAACCATTGGTTTTCACGGGTTCAGTCGCGTGTCCATCATTTTTTACGGTGAGTTGATTTGCATACTCCAATTTGGAAGCAGCGGCAACGGACCTCACTGAATGCCCACAGCAGCGTCGTACCTGTACCCAGCACAACCGCTTCAGGTAAGTGCATGACCCGCCATACGAGGCCCCGCGATTCTTTTTCCGCCTTCTAACTATAAAGTAGTGCACCAAACAGCGCTGTTTTGTCCGGCAAAAGCGATGGCATCAGTGACGGAGCCTCGGACGCAGATGTGAACATACTTGAATGCACACGACATCTTCATTCATTCAATCCGAGCACCGGCAACCTAGCCTAGAGATGTGGCATCACCGGGTTATGGGGAAGGGGCCCAGCCATCAGTGGGACACTGCGGCTCCTTCATTCTGTGGGTGTCCAGGCTCACAGACCCCCCCCCCCCCCCAGGAATAAATATCAGAAGATAGAGAAAGGTGAACATAGAAGTTACTGCGGAGATGCTACAGTGGAAATCAGAAGATGTGAACTGCCCCTGAAGATTTACTTACCCCTCCCCCAGCTTTTGTATAAAGAGGTAACGCTTGTTTTCAATGGTTATGACGCCTCGAGAGCAGATACAGAGAGTAGAACCCATTGCGGCTCATACATGCTGCTCACCCTGCGGAGGAAGAGAAATACAGGGTTATATACCAGAGACTCCTGAGCCGACATCCCGAGAATAAATCACATATGTCCGAGACGTCACAGGTTACAATGTATATATTATATATGTCCGAGACGTCACAGGCTACAATGTATATATTATATATGTCCGAGACGTCACAGGCTACAATGTATATATTATATATGTCCGAGACGTCACAGGTTACACTGTATATATTATATATGTCCGAGACGTCACGGGCTACAATGTATATATTATATATGTCCGAGACGTCACAGGCTACACTGTATATATTATATATGTCCGAGACGTCACAGGCTACACTGTATATATTATATATGTCCGAGACGTCACAGGTTACACTGTATATATTATATATGTCCGAGACGTCACAGGTTACAATGTATATATTATATATGTCCGAGACGTCACGGGCTACACTGTATATATTATATATGTCCGAGACGTCACAGGTTACAATGTATATATTATATATGTCCGAGACGTCACAGGCTACAATGTATATATTATATATGTCCGAGACGTCACAGGCTACACTGTATATATTATATATGTCCGAGACGTCACAGGTTACACTGTATATATTATATATGTCCGAGACGTCACAGGTTACAATGTATATATTATATATGTCCGAGACGTCACGGGCTACAATGTATATATTATATATGTCGGAGACGTCACAGGTTACAATGTATATATTATATATGTCCGAGACGTCACAGGCTACAATGTATATATTATATATGTCCGAGACGTCACAGGTTACACTGTATATATTATATATGTCCGAGACGTCACAGGTTACACTGTATATATTATATATGTCCGAGACGTCACAGGCTACAATGTATATATTATATATGTCCGAGACGTCACAGGCTACAATGTATATATTATATATGTCCGAGACGTCACAGGCTACAATGTATATATTATATATGTCCGAGACGTCACAGGTTACACTGTATATATTATATATGTCCGAGACGTCACAGGTTACACTGTATATATTATATATGTCCGAGACGTCACAGGCTACACTGTATATATTATATATGTCCGAGACGTCACAGGTTACACTGTATATATTATATATGTCCGAGACGTCACAGGTTACACTGTATATATTATATATGTCCGAGACGTCACAGGCTACACTGTATATATTATATATGTCCGAGACGTCACAGGCTACAATGTATATATTATATATGTCCGAGACGTCACAGGCTACACTGTATATATTATATATGTCCGAGACGTCACAGGTTACACTGTATATATTATATATGTCCGAGACGTCACAGGCTACAATGTATATATTATATATGTCCGAGACGTCACAGGCTACAATGTATATATTATATATGTCCGAGACGTCACAGGTTACACTGTATATATTATATATGTCCGAGACGTCACAGGTTACAATGTATATATTATATATGTCCGAGACGTCACAGGCTACAATGTATATATTATATATGTCCGAGACGTCACAGGCTACACTGTATATATTATATATGTCCGAGACGTCACAGGTTACACTGTATATATTATATATGTCCGAGACGTCACAGGCTACAATGTATATATTATATATGTCCGAGACGTCACAGGCTACAATGTATATATTATATATGTCCGAGACGTCACAGGCTACAATGTATATATTATATATGTCCGAGACGTCACAGGTTACACTGTATATATTATATATGTCCGAGACGTCACAGGCTACACTGTATATATTATATATGTCCGAGACGTCACAGGCTACAATGTATATATTATATATGTCCGAGACGTCACAGGTTACACTGTATATATTATATATGTCCGAGACGTCACAGGCTACAATGTATATATTATATATGTCCGAGACGTCACAGGCTACAATGTATATATTATATATGTCCGAGACGTCACAGGCTACACTGTATATATTATATATGTCCGAGACGTCACAGGTTACACTGTATATATTATATATGTCCGAGACGTCACAGGTTACAATGTATATATTATATATGTCCGAGACGTCACAGGTTACACTGTATATATTATATATGTCCGAGACGTCACAGGTTACACTGTATATATTATATATGTCCGAGACGTCACAGGCTACAATGTATATATTATATATGTCCGAGACGTCACAGGTTACAATGTATATATTATATATGTCCGAGACGTCACAGGCTACAATGTATATATTATATATATCCGAGACGTCACAGGTTACAATGTATATATTATATATGTCCGAGACGTCACAGGCTACAATGTATATATTATATATGTCCGAGACGTCACAGGTTACAATGTATATATTATATATGTCCGAGACGTCACAGGCTACACTGTATATATTATATATGTCCGAGACGTCACAGGCTACAATGTATATATTATATATGTCCGAGACGTCACAGGTTACACTGTATATATTATATATGTCCGAGACGTCACAGGCTACAATGTATATATTATATATGTCCGAGACGTCACAGGTTACACTGTATATATTATATATGTCCGAGACGTCACAGGTTACAATGTATATATTATATATGTCCGAGACGTCACAGGCTACACTGTATATATTATATATGTCCGAGACGTCACAGGCTACAATGTATATATTATATATGTCCGAGACGTCACAGGCTACACTGTATATATTATATATGTCCGAGACGTCACAGGCTACAATGTATATATTATATATGTCCGAGACGTCACAGGCTACACTGTATATATTATATATGTCCGAGACGTCACAGGCTACAATGTATATATTATATATGTCCGAGACGTCACAGGCTACACTGTATATATTATATATGTCCGAGACGTCACAGGCTACACTGTATATATTATATATGTCCGAGATGTCACAGGTTACATTATATATGTAATTGTCTTCTCTTAGGGATCGGTTCATACACAACATGCAGCCCCTGGTAGGACGGACAGTAGTCACAACGCAACAACATTCTGCAAATCTCTAATATACATTTTTCCTCAATTCATCACCATTTTCAAGGTCTCTGCTTGTAACGTGTCCATTCACTTACATGTAGAGGCTGAAACCCGTCCTGACCTTGTCCTGCTCACGCAGCTTGTTATCAGTGTCAGTAACAACAATCAGCTTAGAGTCATAACTGTTAGGACTTGTCCTACATACAACGGAATTGTTGCGAACATTTCTGCAGCAATTCCGTTGAAAAATGCAGGCATTCCGCTGCGGCAAAAACGCATTTCCTGCATCTTTTACTGCAGAAAATGGTGCGTATTTTGCTGTGTTTTTCTCAATGTTGGGGGATGGTGACATCTCCCCAGAAAAACGCAGCAATTCTGTCCACTTTTCGCAGCAGGAATTGACATGCTGCGGTCCGGAAAATACGCAACGCAGGTAACTATCTGTTCGGAATTTTTACACAGCGTAAAGTTAAATCTCATCCACTATGCGGCTACTGTATTATGCTGCGTTATTTCCATCCGAAATGCCGACCGGAAAAAACACACCAATTCCGCACCGTGTGGGCGAGCCCTTACACTGTAAAAAAAAAAAACAGCAGCTGTGTGAGCAGGACTAGGTCAGGACCCCCTCCTGGCCGGTGGTTCAGCTTCTAAATGAAAACAATGAATGTTTCCGGTGGCAGACAGGAAGCAGAGATGGTGAAAATGGTGAATAATTAAAAAACAAAGTCTATTAGAAAGTTGTATTTTTCAGATCAGTAAATATTATCGTGCCAATCTCTCCAGACAAGATCGGGACCTGGGTGTCCCGAGTGGGGAAATTCTCCCCCCTCCACATTCTAAGGATGAATTCAGACGAGCGCAAAACTCGTCCGTGTGCGGTGCGTGAAAATCACACTGACCCATTGATTTCGCACACGCAGGAGTTTTCACGCATCGAGTGTCAGTTGCGTAAACCTCACCATGTCGTATATTGGTGCGTTTTTCACGCAACTATGCGCCCATTCAGTCAACGGGTGTGTGAAAATCATGTACAACCCACAGATGCAGATCCGTGCGCGGTGCGTGATTTGCACATCAATTCCATTGAAAAATAAAAAGACGTGCTTTGCGAGTGCGTGAAAAACACATGCCACTCACAAAGCACAGATGCCACAACGCGACACACACGGACCAGATTTACGCGCGTATTTCACGCGCGGGAATCTGATACGCTCCTGTGAATGTAGCCTAAGGCTTTATTCAGACGAACGGGATATATGTCCGTGCAACATGTGTGATTTTCACGCGCGTCGCACGGACCTATATTAGTCTATGGGGCCGTGCGGACATGTCCGTGATTTTTACTCAGCGTGAGTCCGCTGAAAAAAAGTCACGACATGTCCGTTCTTTGGGCGTTTTGCGCGAATCACGCACCCATTGAAGTCAATGGGTGCGTGAAAACCACGCATGTCGCACAGAAGCACTTCCGTGCGAACTGCGTGATTCGCGCAACAGCTGTCAAAAGGATGAATGTAAACGGAAAAGCACCACGTGCTTTTCTGTTTACAAACATCCAAATGGAGTGTCATAATGATGGCGGCTGCGCGAAAATCACACAGCCGCGCATCATATGCGGAGGCCACACGGAGCTGTCAAGTGGCTTTTGCGCAGGCAAAACGCCGCGTTTTTGCGTGCGCAAAAACGCCACGCTCGTGTGAATCCAGCCTAAGGGTGAATTCACATGCGGCAGATTTGCTGGAGAAATTTCTGCGACTGAGAATCAGTTTCATATATCTATTTCTGCAGCAGGTGCAGGGACTTCTGCAAGTTTTATTCAGATAAACGTAACGTATTTTAATTTCTACAACAAAATCTGCCGCATGTGAACAATCCCTTATTAAAGCTTTATATAATAAGAACAGACAACCCCTTTAACACAGTGCCAAATGAACCGGAACCTGACCAGGGGGCAGAGACTTCATGTAGTAGTGCTGATGGCGTTTAGGGCTACATAGTGAGGTCTACAGCTGCCTCCTCTGGAGAAGGGGATGTCAAGTTGTGGGAACCACCTTAAAAGGGGTGTAGCTAGGCATGGCATGTGCCCAGTGCTGGGAAAAATGGATGCCAACAAGCCACTTTGCCTTTGCTGGGGTATTTACATCCAGCCTTTAGTATTTTTCACCAGGTGATATGGGGGGGTCCAACCCAGAAACAGCTGAGCGCTGGTCATCGGTGAGGGTCCCAGCGGTCGGGCCCCCACCGATCTATCTAGTGGGTGAAAAATGTTGAAGGCTGGAATACCCCTTTAAAGCCATGTTCACATTACATTTGCGATGTACGTTTAGCGCCAGGAAAGTAAATGTTTCCAAAGGGTTACATTAGCTCGACAGAGGTCAAGAGTGTCCTTTTGGCTTCAGTCCGGCCGGTATACGTCAGTATATCTAACAAAAAACAACGTATGGAATAGAATAGTAGATTACGCTATTCCATACAAAGGAATTCCGTAAGAAAACGCATACTGCTCGGTATACATTTTTTAAACAGGGGACCCTATGGGTAATGCATGGCACTGTATGGCATCCGTCAAGAGCTTGTCATGACATTTACGTTAAACGGATGCCATATTAGACTGTGGTGACAGATGCCGTACAGCGTCATCCATCACTCATAGGCTATTATGGCATCTGTTACGTAGACGCTTCATGTGAATGGGGCCTAAGGCAATGAATTGGATCTTTACCACAGGCGAGAACACTGACATCTATTACTTATCCTCTAAACCGGAAATCCAGGAGTAGAAAACCATATCAGGGATCACATAATGTCAGATTTATTTGACGTTTATTGATCCTGCAGGACGGCTATGGTCACACTGGCGTCGTGTATAACGGGAACCGCAACACACAGCCGGGTCAGTCACACAGCAGATTCCACCGGCGCCAGACGGACTCCATCGACTTACAAAGAAGTCTGCTGTATTCCGCCGAGGTGTCCGTCATTTTCCGAAAAAAATTATGGCGATGTGAACAAAGTCTTACCTGCTAATTAGATTATTTTGGTTGGTTATCCCTGCTCTATTAGGACACTGTGATCATCAGTGACTCCAGCTTAGCTGCATTGTCTGTTGGAAACGGAGGTAGGCTGAAATCCACCTTAGTCTATCCGCCATGCTTTACACTGCAGCTCTGCTTTTTCAGATTAGCTGCATTGTATAAACACAGTGCATGTAGAGCGGATTTGAATGAAATAAAAGGAAAAAAATTGTGCAACCAAAACCGCTTCTTAGTCACGCGTAGAATTTAATTGCAGTTTTTGGCGCTGCATGTACCGCACGTCTATGTGCATTGCTAAGAAACGCGCCAGTCATCAGTCACATGACAATGATCGTTATCTACCCCTAGACTAATATTCTTCATTTTGTATTTTTGCATATTTTCTATAACATTAATAACAGCAGAGATTCTGCAGATGAGATCTATATCCATACATACATACATACATACATAATAGATATGGCTGACGGTGGATCGGGCCCTTATACAGTCCAGGTCCCGGCCGCTCCATGAAAGTGCAGTACATACCGCTGTAATGGAGGCTCCGGCCGCTGGCGGGGCTCCTCTCCACCGGCTCAGCCCGGTGATGCCAACACAGCAGCTCCCGGCTCAGCCCGGAACCATAGCTGGAAACAATCAGCTGGAGGCGCTGGATGATGACGTCATGGAAACGCGCTTCCATCCATTGGAGGTCATGTGACTGGGCGTTGCTAGGATACCCAAGCTCAGTTTCCTGGTGAGAGAATGAAAATGTGACAGGTTCAGTATTACAATGACTTTAATGCAATTCATATGAATAAAGTAGACACGTGGTGTATAAAGAAAGACATATGGGAAAGATGGGTCAAAACAAGTGCTGGAGAAAAGAGAAGTAGTTGCCCATAGCAACCAATCAGGTCGTTGCTTTCATTTTTGAAATGGCCTCAGAAAAATGAAAGCTGCAATCTGATTGGTTGCTATGGGCAACTGCTTTTTTTTTTTAAATGCCTAGTGCTTCCAAGACAGTGCCAACCACAGTGCCCCCATAAGGCCAAGTTCACACTTGGCATTTTTATCAAAGCAATTGTGTTGAACTGAATGGTGTTCAGGCTGAATGCCATGTTTACAAAAGCTGGCCATACGCCTCAGATAAAAGTCGTCTAAACCTCTCGATTTCAGAGGGATCAGCCGACTAATGTGTACGGGTGACGCACAACTTCCCCGATAGCATGTCCGATCTTTTTGTGCCAACGGGAGAAAAGTATCTGCCCAATGCGTATTCCACTCTCCCCATTTTAGTAGAGTCCGGAGGAATAGTTGTCGGCTGGCACGTCTTAACAGATTGCCTATCAGATTTACACTGACAGGCAATAATGCTCTGGTATACGAAGTATACCAAAGCATTATAGCAGCGATCTGAAGATCGCACAGTAAAGTCCCCTAGTGGGACTAATAAAATAAATAATAAATGTGAAATAAAGATTAATAATAAAAGTTACTGTCAAAAAATAAATAAAACCATTTTTTTTCCATAAAAAGTGGTTTTATTTAGTAAGTGTAAAAAATAAATAAAAGTACACATATGTGGAATCGCCGCGACCGTAATGACTCCATTAATAAAGTTAATATGTAATTTAAACCGCAAGGTGAGCACCGTAAAAAAAAACAACGCAAAAAACCATGGCGAAATTGCTATTTTTTTCCATTGCCCCCCCAAAAAGTCATAATAAAAATGAATCAATAAGTCCCACGCACCCCAAAACAGTACCAATCAAAACTACGTCTCGTCCCGCAAAAAACAAGCCCAAAAAATCACTACATTGATGGAAAAATAAAAAAGTTACGGCTCTTGGAAAGCGACGATGCAAAAACAAATAATTTTAGTTCAAAAGTGTTTTTATTGTGCAAAAGTCGTAAAACATAAAAACCTCTACATATGTGGTATCGCCGTAATCGTACCGACCCAGAGAATAAAGGTAATGTGTTATTTACGTCGCACAGTGAACGGCGTCAATTTAAAAACGCATAGAACAATGGCGGAATTTCAGTTTTTTTTTATAATCCCCCCAAAAAAAGTTAATAAAAGTTAATATAAAAATTATATGTACCCAAAAATGGTGCTATTAAAAAGCACAACTAATCCCGCAAAAAACAAGTCCTCATACAGCTATGTAGACGAAAAAATAAAAACGTTATAGCTCTTTGAATGAGACTATAGAAAAACGAATAAAATAGCTTGGTCATTAGGGCCTAAAATGGGCTGGTCACTAAGGGGTTAATAAATCTGTGCGGGGCATAAAAATGTCCCCCCCATTCAAATATTATGAGGCATTTAGTATTGATAAATCTCCCTGTATTACGGTGTATTTGTTGTGTTACACTGCCGCAATTATTTCTAATCGCGGATAAATCACAGCAAACACACGCAGTGTTATTTTTTTACATGATTTTGCGTAACTGCAAACCCCCCCCCCCAAATAGGCATATACTAAAGCTATGTTTTCCTTCACTTGGGGGCGAAGATCCAATTAGCTGCCCTAGTCCTGTGTCTAAATACCCCGACAAGGCAATGTTGCTTGCTTACACCACCTCTAGCACCCAGGGAACATGTCCCCCCAGCTACGCCCCTGGTATAAGTCTCTGTTCACAACTGAATCCTGGTTTCCATTTATAACACAAACCAGGATTCAGTGCCGGATCCATCGTATGACAGATACCTCCGGCACCCGATGGACCTGCTGAAATAACATTGTCTGATTCGATATATTGCACACATGGACAAACACGTGAATTTTTATATATGTGAAAATTATTTGGGGCGATCGCAAATGCTTCGTAGACATTTTTAACCAGACATATGCTATTTATGTTATAAAATCCATATGTCAAAGTACCGCGGCCTGCAGGAAAACCACATAGGTCCCTTATATAGACATAATGGAGTACATTTAAATGGACAGGATCCTGTGACTCCTCCCCCTATGAGTTGCCATACGACACGTAGTAAAACTGTAGCTCAGCATGTCCGTGCTGGTGTCTCTTCTCATGGTCTTGCCCCCCCCCCCCGGCCCCTGTGTTATTATCTATATTCCATTGTCTGTCAGCAAACTATTGATGTGGACACAGGATTGTTCTGACTCTGGCTCATCCAGGCTTTAGGACCCTGTGGCCTCTGGTAGTAGGAAGCGGATGATCACATGATGATGATGTTGTATTCAAGGCAAGAGTCAAGTTTCAAGAAGAGGAAGGGGAATGAGGATGAATTAACGGAGAGCTGAGATCCTGGAACCCGGAACAATACAGGACACAGGAGCTGCAGGAGGAGGTCATGGCAGTGCGGGCACTATGGTTGATGGTGGGCTCTCTGTGCCAGCTGGTGAGTGCCCGTCTCATATTATCACTAAGTATAATACATATGTTATAAAGGATCCAAAACCTACAGCAAAATACATCCTGTAAACACGACCGGACCCAAAATACGGATTACAACTCAAGCAAATTGATAGCATTTTATGCAAAAGGTGTAAATAAAGTTGAATCATTGCAGAATGAAAAGTTCTGCAACTTTGTAATAAACTTGGTGTTTCTATTTCTCACCATTTTCAATATCTCTGCTTGCTGATAGTAAATGGAAACATTCTTGCTTACATCCGGAGGCTGATAAATTATCCTGAGCATCTCCAACTGCATTTGTTTCAGTGTGTCAGAGTTCTCTTGTAACAAGTTGTGCACCTGTGAGAGCAGGACAAGATCAGGATGGGCTTTCTGCTACTAGCGTCGTACATAACTATGATGCTAGCACCCCGGCTCCCTGCACTGTGTTCGGTCCGGGACTTCCAGGCGAAATACGTCCGTCCTTTACGGACCGAACATGCTCGTGTGAACCCAGCCTAATAGATAATGGATCATTATAGCCCGTCGCAGCAGGCATTATACCATGCGTGCACAGTCTATTTTTGACAGATGAGAAAAAAAAAAAGTGAAACAAATAATTAGCAGAACAGACGGACACAACATGGACATTCACACGGATGAAAAACTGTTCAACGTTTGCAGGCACAAAACGGAAACGCTCTTCTGAATAAGGCCCTGTTCACATCAGAGGAGCAGAACAAGGGGTTGCAGCACAGTCCCCACCGGTGGCTAATGGAACCCCTTAACTTTAATGGGTTCCGTCGGGTGTCTGTGGTTTTAACGGAAACAATAGTGTAGCGTGCTGCGCTATTGTTTCTGGTAACATCTGCGACGGAGGCCCCTAACGGAGCCTCGAACACAGATGTGAACAGGCCCTAAGCCTTTAGTTTAGTGGTAGCATGTCTGTAGGTGTTGCAATAATACCCACTTAGTGGCCACCCCGAACTGCAATATGTGGGCAGCTCTTTACCCTAGGTCTGTGTTTTTTTTTCTTTTTTTATATTTTGTTTGTTTATAATAAATAGGAATTTGTATAATTGCATATTATATTATTTTATTCATTTTGTGCAACGGTCACATGATCATCGCATGATAGTCCCTGTGACTCAGAATATTCCTATGAACAGAATCAAAAAGTCTTTGTGTAGCCAAAGACTAAGATCGGTTTCAGACGGCCATAATAGGGGCGCATTTTTAGAGTTTGTATTACGGCTACAATACCTTGACCTCCTGTAGTTCTTTTGATCTGGACGTAGAGCACAATCGGATCCTACTGACGATCCAAGTCCGGTTCAACAGAACCGCGGAGCTCTCGGTATTGCAGCCGTAATACAAACTCCAAAATGACCTGTCCGAAAGAGGCCTAAGTCATTGTACATGTGCCATTGGTAATGTATTTTTGATGGAGAAGGTTTCTACACCCAAAAAAATACCTCCCATTAATTGAGATTTTTCAAATTCACATTCAAACTTTGCCGAAAAAAAATCCACAATGTGCATTATGAATGTTGCCCATTTTGATTGACTGAGAAAAACTGCACGCGGAAATGTATGTGGACTCCCACTGGGGGAATGTTTCTACAAATATCCGTGGTGTGTGACCATAGCCATACACATGTGGAGGCTGAATCTTGTATATTACCGCTATCTCCATCATAAACATGTCTGTCCTGGTTGGTCAAATGGTGGGAGTAGCACTAAACTCCACCTGTAGGGGGCAGCTTTTCTCAGGAGGCCAAAATGACTGCCTAAGTTTAAAGTTGCCTTAATTTAGAGGGTCCGCGCTTAGTAACTGGTTAACAAGTTATAATAATTACCATCAGACAACTTCATGACTTCTTCTGTTGTCCCATTCTCTGTTCTTCAGGCCTGGGGAGACCAATCCTTCACCATTGACTACAAGAAGAACTGCTTCCTGAAGGACGGCAAATGTTTCCGCTACATCTCAGGCAGTATCCACTATTCCCGGGTCCCTTCCAGCTATTGGAAAGACCGACTTCTGAAAATGTATATGACTGGACTCAACGCGGTTCAAGTGTAAGAGTCCTTCATCTATTCTACCCTTACTATAAAACACGGGCTATGCATCTTTCCCAGATCCCTGATGGCAAATCTGCTTATAGGAGAAGTAGTTATAGCACTACAAAATTAGACAGATCTCCACCCCCCCCCCCCCCCCTCTACAGAACTGAAGTATGGCCACTTGTAATTACAATATTCGCGTCTTCTGCTGGACTTCATAGACGCTTTTGTGGTTTAGCGCTCCTGTCAAAACTTTCAGGTGGGCCAGCAGGATTGCCTGTCTCTTTACATCAGCCTTTGTTCTTTGTCATTGATTTAAAGGGCAATTCCAAGTCTTAAAGGGGTTGTTTAGTATTAGAAAAACATGGCTAATTGGCTAATTTCTTTCCAAAAACAGCACCACACCTGTCCATGGGTTGTGTCTGGTATTGCAGCTCAGCTCCACGGTAGTGAATGGGGATAAGCTGCAATACCAGACACAACCTAGACAACCCCTTTAAGTGTATTTACTGTATGTGTGGCAAAGGCAGATCTTGGGTCCAACATAAAGTTATCACAGATTTTTCCCTGCGTCCCTGTTGTTGAAAAGCCGTTGACGCGTGTTAGTACAGGTGATGTTGTGCAGGTGACATCATGCCGATGCTGTCATGTGACATCCCTAAGACTGCATCCTCCACGGGCTATACGGGTACCTGCATGTGACCACGCGCACCCAACATTACTGAACTGTGGCTTTTCCATAATAAATTTATCGGTAAGCAACCTAGGCTCTGTTCACAATGCCGCCATGGTTTTCGTTATAACGGAAACCATGACGGCGACTTTGTCAGATGACGGACACCCAACGGCACCACACAGACGTCGTTGACTATAACAAGGTTCATCTGCGTTCCGTGGTGTACGTCGTTTTGATGGGAGGAATATCGCTGCATTCTGCGCTATTCTTCCTGTCGAATATGACGGAACTGCCGGCTTTGAACGGGGCCTCTGTGGTGTGAAATGCTTTTTAACAGGTTGAACGAGATTAAAAAACACGGCTGCTTCCTTCGACAAAAAGCAGTTCTCTTGTTCACAGGTTGTGTCTGGTATTCAAATAAATAGGACTGAGTTGCAATACCAGACACAACCCATGGACTAGAGTGGCGCTGTTGCTTATAGGAAGGAGCCATATTTCCTATGATACAACCCCATTAAGTTCAACATCAGGTCAAAGGCTCTAGAGAGAAAGTTTTTCCCTCATGATAAGTATGAAGTCCTTACACATGTCTGCAGAAAGTACTTTTTTAGGATTCGCTATGACCAGTGTAATGAAGAGCGTCACACGTACAGTAACTACAGATGCAGTAAAGTCTGGGATTTCCAATCTTGCAAACCCTAGACCCATGCAGGCTCCCTAATACCCATTGTTACGTACAGCATGCTTTCTCAAGAGGTCGTGTAGGTTTAGAAGTGATCCAGACTTTGCTGTTTATAAATTACTTGGGTAGACCCGATTTTTGGTAATTTTATTTTCTCCGCTGTGTTAATATGTAGTAATTGCTGTCTAGATATGTGCCCTGGAACTTCCACGAGCCTCAGCCGGGGGTCTATAACTTCAGGGGAGATCATGATCTAGAACAGTTCCTGAACCTGACCGTGGAGCTGGGACTGCTCGTTATCATGAGACCGGGACCTTATATCTGTGCAGAGTGGGACATGGTAAGTAATGGTGAAACCTTATAGAAAGTTCTTTGAGTTATAGCCATTTATTTGACTGATTTGGTTGATGTCCAGTTATGGGCTGAAAAATATATTTAAAGGGGGTCTCTGCTTTGGACAATCCCTACTTGTTACAGGGGTCCCTTGACAGTAAGCTAATCACAAAGTGTCCTTCTGCTGTAACCCACAGTAATCAGCTGTAATCTTGGGGGAAACCTGGCAGTAAGTGTTCAATTTCCCTGCAGCGCCTCCAGAGGGGAAAGGAAGTATTACACAGTGTCCATTCATATCAATGTGTTTTCTATGTAATACAGGACTGGACAGGTCCACCAGAAAGAAAGACGCTCTATGTAACCTCTCTCCACTCTGAACAGAGGACCCCCATCTATAAACTCAGAATTCCCTAATGGGGTGTATGATAATGGGTTTTTCTCAACTAGACAATCCCTTTAAGTCACTAAGTAACACTTAACTGTTTTATTCTATTCTTTTTTTTTTTTTCTTCAAGTCCATTCGGAAACTTCCTTGATCCGTGGCTCCACATAAGATGCTTTGTCTGTTGGAGTAGACTGAAATCCACCTCCTGTCGTAGCACAAACTTGAGCCGCTGCTCTGTTCATCCCTCCATGCTTTATACTGCAGCTCTACTTGTTCACATTGTCGGCTGTTTGTAAACACAAGCTCAGCAGGTAGTCAGTACATGAAGAGCGGAGTTTCTTTACACGGGTGGATAATTAGATGGTTGAGAAGCAGAGTCCCACAGTAGCACAGAGAATATAAGTAAATGAATGGAAAGTGACTCATGATGGTGTTGGATAATCCTGTCCGCTTGCTTATTTACTATTGTACTGTGTATTTTATTTTTGGTTCCGCTAAATATAATATTGGGGCTTTCCAAGTCTTAATATTGTGCATTAAAGGAAATAAACATTTCCTAGATTCATAATATTTAGGTTGAATTTAGACTTTTATAAACTTTGCCTTATCCTTCCTGGTAATCTTAGTCAATGTGAACCAGCAGAGCTGCAGTGTAAAGCATGGGGAGATACAGAGCAGATGAAATGTGTGGTGGACTACCAAATACCTCATACTCCAATAGACTATATGTGTGTGTGTGTGTGTGTGTGTGTGTGTGTGTGTGTATATATATATATATATATATATATCCCCCAGACCTGGCCACATGGATGTGGATCTGCACTGTGTTGGGTACTGCAGCGTATGGACCTCATTGGTGAAAAAACAATTGTGAGCAAAGAATAATATAAAACAAAATTTTTATTGACTATTGCAGAAATAACATCAGGTCCATTGTGAACGAGCCTGTAACATATTTTTGCAGAATAATATGATCAGAAGTATATAGCGGGGCAGTTCTGATTCAGACTGTATGTGGGGTAACAGATCTTGCTTCATGTTGTCACTTCTATTAGGGAGGACTTCCAGCGTGGCTGCTGCATAAGAAGGATATATCTCTGCGTGCCTCTGATCCAGGTAAGTGATAATAACTTGTGATTCTGACCAATTTCCATTAGTCGCTTCTGGTGGTTTTAGTAAAATACAAGCCGCAATAATCATTGACCATCCTATTTTCCAATCCTATCTGAACAATTACAGTTATGTGAATGTCTACTCCATTCTTTAATGGCATTTGGAGCTACCACTGAATAGACATTCAAGTGATAAAATTCTGCCTGCCTGCAGCCGCCACTAGAGGGGGCTTAGGAGCTTACTGCTTTATTATAGTTTAAAGGGTTATTCTAATCTTGGACATTTATGGCATATCCCACCTCCTAGGACCCGCACCTATCTCTAGATCCCGACCCCCGTCCTACATTCTCCTGCTGGTCTCCGGCAAACTGAGTTACGAGGTGATCGGGAATACGGAAACAGCCGGGCTTGCTGTGCTACGCTGTTGATGTACCTCCCACAGAAGTACTCCCGGCCACTTCGTAACTCAGTGGATGGGAACCAGCAAAAGCAGGAGAAGGTAGGACAGGCATCAGGGAGCCCCGTTCTAGAGATAGGTGCAGGCCCCAATATAGGAATACCACTTTAATGTATAAACTGTATGCAGTAAGCTCCTGAGCTCCCTCTAGTGGTGGCTGCAGGTAGAAAGAATTTTATCATTTCACTCTGTCTATGCAGGGACTTTGGATGTCTGTATTAATAAAAATTGGAAATGCTATTCTTAGGTGTGGTATCTATTTAAAACGTACATGTGCTGGCTTGTCAGGTTGAAAAAGCTCTGTGGGGGAAATTTACACAGTGCGCCAATATCTCTCCCCTGGGCAGATATCCCCACGTTCATTAAGGCCCCCCCCCCCCCTGTTGATGATTGTGCCATTTGTTAAAAATGATTCGCAAATATATTCACGTTTTTCCTAAACGCCATATTTTTCTATATATACGCCAGAAAATTGGTGTAAATAGATCTGCCCCTCTGTCTGACTATAGATGCTGCAATCCAGGTCACAGCAGTGTTTAGTCTGTCTATAAGAGTAGTCTGTAGTCCGGGAGGGGGCTGCGAGGGTTTTGACCATTTCCAGTGGCTCCCGAGGGCATTTTCTGCAATTAAAGTATTAGTGATTTACTATCCATTCTCTTTACACCGAGACCTCCATCTAATCGATGAACCACCTTGATTTCAGATTACTTGAATGCCGTAGACTCCTGGCTCTCCGTCCTACTCCCCAAGCTGCGTCCACGTCTGTACAACAATGGGGGGAATATAATCAGCGTCCAGGTAAAGTGACTCCTCTTAAGGCTCTGTTCACATCTGCATCCTTGTTTCTGTTTATAATGGAAACGAGGGTGCGGTGCCGGATCTGTCGCAGGACGGATACCGCTGGTGGCTGACGGACCCTATTGACTTCTAAAGGGATCCGTCATATTTTTTCCTTTCAATTATGACGGAATCTCCAAGGGAGGCACCAAATATGTTTTCTTGAACTCCACTTCGGCCTGGTGAAGCGGCCGACACATCCAGGTGGACAATAAGGCTGAGTTCACATGCCTTTCCGTTGAGGGGTTCCTCCGACGGAAAGGTCCTACGGAATCCCCTTAGCGGAAAACAACGCTGATGTGAACAGGCCCTAAGCGAAAAGGTGGCCGTCTGGAGAGCTCGCTCGGAGAGATCTGCACACGTGAGCCGCCATCTTTACATTCATTTTCAATCTGTTAATTTTTTATGTATGTGTGTAATATTTTTTTTATTTTTTTTGCCTTTTTTTTAAAGCTTTTAATCCGTATTTCCCTGTGTAAATAAAACTGCTTTGATCTTGCAGGTAGAGAATGAATATGGAAGCTTCCATGCCTGTGATTACGGTTATATGCGCCACCTTCATGCCATGTTCCGCCTGTACCTGGGAGATGACGTTGTACTTTTTACCACAGATGGTAACGCGGATTACTTCCTGAAGTGTGGCACTTTACATGATCTCTATGCCACTGTCGACTTTGGTCCAGGTCAGCAATCGGTATAAATGCGTTCAACGTTTTCTGAGTACCCCGGTATTGTGTCCGTTTTGTGGGGCTCCGGAGTCCAGTTAATCAAAGTCCCAGGGACCTCTAGTGGGAGGTTCCTAGTACGAAATATTATGGGGACCCCAGACACATCTGGTACTATATTTTGGGTACATTTCATGCAGTCAATATAGCCATAGATACTTTGGAGACTTTATAATTATTAGGCCTTGTTCACACGTTCTGGATTTGATGAGGATTTCGGCACATCCCATCCGTCTCCAATGTAATTAAATGGGGTCTTTCGTAACCACGCACAATTAATGATTTCTGCACAGATTTAATTCATAAGGTAAAAAAGTAGCATGCTAATTATTTTCGGTGATTCTACCTGGAATCCCTCCATTCGGATTCATACCATTGAATGGAACTTATGTGGGTGCTAATCCACGGCACATCACCGTACACGTGCCCGGCAGAAATCCGAGTGTCCGCCTCTGATTTCGCCGCAGATGCCCTCTTAAATTTGACTTAGTCAAATCCAACATGTATGAACATATCCTTAGGTTGTGTTCACTTGTTGCCGTTTTTGCCAAAATTTTGTGAAATTGTTGCAAAACTGATGACTAAACACAACCTTAAAAGGGTTTTATGTAAATAAAGCTTAATCGTTTTATAATGAAAAGTTCTGCAACTTTCTAATATAATGTTTGCTTCAACTTCTCCCCATTTTCAATGACTAATCTCTACTCTCCTGTTAGTTTGCTACAATGTGTCAGTACAGTTAAAATGTATTAGCCTGGAGTCCTCAGTGTTGTATTCACGCCTCTTACTTGTTGTGTTTTACTTTACATTTTTTTTAATTTTTTATTACGGTCTTCTTGTCAGCTCTCTCGTTTTGAATCCTCTGTTCACACTGGCCTCATGGAGTTTGTAATGCATCCTAGTGTTTTTACACAGCAGACGAGGCTATTCTGCCTATTAGGGCAAGTTCACACTGAGTATTTTGGCGCTGTTGTTGACGTGGAAACTGAGGCAGAAACCGCGCCAAAAAAACGACCTGAAATCCCCACCCATTGATGTATTTTCTCCGTGGGCAGTAAAAAACGCTCCCGGGAGAAAGAAGCGACACGCCCTATCTTCAGGCGTTTCCGTCTCTGACCTCCCATTGACATCAATGGGAGGTATAGAGATCGTGTTTTTCGCAGCAGTTTTTGCCCACGACGCTCAATGGCTGTGGGCAAAAAACGCTGTGGGTGAAAAACGCTGCAAATGTTCTGCCGGCAGGTCAAAACCTGGCTCAAAATTCCTGAAGGAATTTTGAGGCAGATTTTTCCACCTGCAAAAAATCTCTGTGTGAACGGGGCCTTAGACGCAACAGAAACCTGATCACTGCCCGTATCCGCACACAGGCCAGGTCTACGCATCGTGTAAATATTACGCTGTTGAACCGGCCTACAAATCCGCAACTAAATCTGCATACATTACATGCTGAAGGCCCCGAAATTCGCCCATTGCAATGAAATCCGTAGTAAAAATCCACTGCATTTCTGCAACAGATAAATAACCGCTCGTGCATTACGTGTTCAAAACTATAGCAGCAAAAAATGTGCCAAATGTAAATCCGTGTCTGTGTTTTTATATGTATATTTATTTTGTCTTTCAGTGGACAATGTAACTAAAGCCTTTGAAGCCATGCGCAGATATCAGCCCAGAGGACCCCTGGTAATACAATGACTTGTTTGCACCCATTCTATGTGACACTGATTATTGGGATTAATTCCACATTTCTTCTTAACTGTTTGATCGTTAGGGTATGTTCACATGTGCACGTCTGTTACGGCTGAAATTACGGAGCTGTTTTCAGGCGAAAACCGCTCCTGAATTTCAGTCGTAATGGAATGTGCAGGCGTTTTTCGCAGCGTCCATTACGGACGTAATTGGAGCTTTTGTTTTTCTATGGAGTCAATGAAAAACGGCTCCAATTACGTCCCAAGAAGTGACAGGCACTTCTTTGACGCGGGCGTCTTTTTTACGCGCCGTCTTTTGACAGCTACGCGGAAAAAAAATGACCGTCTGCACAGAACATCGTAAAACCCATTCAAATGAATGGGCAGATGTTTGCCGACGCTTTCAAGTAGTATTTTCGGCCGTAATTCCAGGTGTAAAATGCCTGAATTACGTCCGTAAATAGTGCGTGTGAACATACCCTTATTCTATACACTCGGATAAAGATCTTCAGGCTTTTCAGCCGCATCAAACAAAGGCCCCTCTGCAGCCTTATGTCAGGACATTTGGCCATATACACTGAATGGCTCCCCTGCTTTTTCACGATTGGAGCTTCCCTGTTTGGAAATTAGGAGCGCAGCACAAAATAATGTTTTCCGTGGATCATTGTCCGTGTCAATCCACATTAGAATAGGAAAATCAAGCGATCGGAGCGACTTGGAACGAGACGTGGTCATCCGTGCTAGACGAGCCGGGGCCAGTATTTTACAAGCTGCCAACCTTGAGAGGTTTTTTCGTACAACGATGTCGAGAGTAAATCAAGAACGGTGCGATGTCGACAAAAGGGGTCAGAGGAGGATGTCCAGAATCGTTCTGATGAACAGGCGGTCACAGGCAGGCAGATTGCAGCTGAATATAACGCTGGTGCTCCAACTAACGTGTCCGAACGCACAACTCAGCGTTCCTCAGCACGGATGAGCTATAACAGCAGGCGACCAATTCCAGCGCCATTACGGTCTAACGTAAATAGAAAGGAAAGACTCCAGTGGCCAACAGAGCGCAAAAATGAGCAGTGGAAAAACATCGCCTGGTCAGATGACTCCAGGTTTCGGTGGCACCGTGCTGATGGGAGGGTCAGAATTTTGGCGCAAGCAGCATGAATTGATGAACCCGTCCGGTCAGGTGTGAACACTTAAGGCTGGTGGAGGTGAAATAATAATGGGGGATGTTTTCTGGGCACACGCTGGGTCCTCTGATACCTGTGGATGGACGGTTTAACAGTAGGGCTCACCTAAGCATTGTGGCCGACTAAGTTCATCCTTTCATGGCGGCTGTTTACCCCATGACACACGGACACTAACGGCAACTGCGAGAAGTGATCCTGTCCGCATGGGCCAATATTCCTGCAGAACGATTTCAGCACCAAGTGGAGTCTATGCCAGCACGAATTGCTGCTGTTGTGAAGACCAAAGGAGGTCCAACGCGCTACTAGATGGGGATCTCTGATAAAGTGGCCATTCCGTGTATGTTACTCATTGACGCCACTGAATTTCGTTTGCTTCACTATAATAATATGAGTTTCTGCTGCAGGTGAACTCGGAGTATTACACAGGCTGGCTGGATTACTGGGGGGATAAACATTCTGTGAGCCCCGCGGACCAAGTGAGCAGGGGTCTACAGGCCATCTTGGAGAGCGGCGCCAGTGTGAATATGTCAGTATTCATCCAGGGTGTTATGAAAAGATTAGATATTGGTGATTGATATCACTCACTATTATAATTGACTATTTTCTGTTTCATTTCAGGTATATGTTTATGGGGGGCACCAACTTCGGCTATTGGAATGGTAAGAACAACCAGTGCCTCTGGGGCAACTATATCTGACTCTATCCCAAAAGTTGCAAGGAGTCCGGCAAATAACCTGTGAGGTTACCCAGTACTGATCTACAACACTGCACGTGACATGTTACGGAATTTATACCAGTTATTCCCCTTTTTGCTTATCCTACAAAGTCACAAATGGCTGATCGCAACAAACAAAAGTTAAAGGGGTTGTACGGGGCTAGAAAAACATGGCTGCCTTCTTCCAAAAACAGCTGTCCCCAGGTTGACTGGTATTACAGCTCAGTCACACTCCATTCAAAAGGAGCCAGAAGAAAGCAGACATGCTTATCTCATTGTGTATAACCCCTTTAAAGTGTAATTCAACTTTTATAAAACTTTTGATATGTCAGAAGTTTTGCTCGGTGGGGATCTGAGCACAGAGACCCCCACGATCACTCAAATTAAGCAGGAGAGCGCTGTGCCATTTAATTTCTGATCGTCTTTCCTTGGAAAGCTGAGTGAGCAGCGTACAGACTCATAAAATTTCTATTGAGCCCGAACACCGCTCCGAGGAAAGCCGCGGAAAGCCTATCCGAAACTAAGCGGCACAGCGCTCATCTAAGCGCTTCTGCCGCTTCGTTATAACGATCGGTAACAGTCTTAGTGCTCGGACCCCCACTGATCAAAACTTCTGACATATCACTGACATGTCAAGTTTTATAAAAGTTTTTTGTTACCTTTTCGTGCTATGAGAGCTACTTTTATATATGAATGGAGGGATCGGCCATACTTCCAGTGATTATAAAGGGGAATGCTTCTGCTTCAGTTGTCTCCCATGTTTAGGTAAATTCCTATAGAGCAGGTTCTAGTTTGTGTGTTTCAGATAAATTACTAATTTTAACTTTAATTTTTTTTTTTAATCTTTAGGAGCTGATTTTTCTAGAGTCTACAAGCCAATTACAACCAGCTATGATTATGATGCCCCTCTAACAGAGGCCGGGGACCCTACAGATAAACTATTAGCAATCCGTTCAGTAATTAGTAAGGTAAACGCCATCACTATATGTTCTCTGGTTACTAGGATCAGATTTAGCCTTGGTTCACACCGTGTCGTTAAAATGTGGTACAATAGGGCCCCATACACTTCTATGGGTTCCATACTTCAGCTTTGTACAAGTTATACTACGGTGGTGTGCATGAGGCCCCAGGCTTCATTAAGGCAGCCGTAATATGGCCACATTTTAGTGTCTACGTAACAGCTGCAAATTCCAGCCTAACCGCGGGTATAAAGGCCCGAACTAACCGCATCATAGGTCTCTATGATGCTGTAAGTTCAGGACATTAGACTCGGTCGGGCCGGGAATTGCAGCTATAGTACAGCCGTCTGAATGAGGCCCGAGGCTGGGTTCATACTGCGCGTTTTTGTTTTTCCGTGTTTATGTAAATAAAGCTTCCTCATTGTACGTCCGCCAACTTCCTAATATACTTTGTTTATCAATTTCTTAGTTTTTAAGCTCTTTGCCGCATAGCTGCATAGTTTATTACAGTGTATCAGAGCACTCTCTTCTGAGAAGCCCTGCAACTGTGTGAGTATTTTTTTTTTTAGCTATGGATTTCAAACCATGTTTCCATTCTCTGACAGCAAACAGAACTCTTGAAAATAGTAAGAAATTGAAGCACAAAATACTAACCTTCATTCACATAAAACCAGAAATCCCCTTTAATATTTAAAGGAGCATTACTCCTTTTTTTTTTTTTTTTTTTTTTTTTTTTTTTTTTTTTTTTTTTTTTTTTTAAATCTGGGCAGATAGATGTTGATGCAACCAAACAAGACGTGACAACTCTTTGGTGAAGTGTCTTAAATTTTGTATAAAGTTTAATACTCGTTATCTTTCGTATAGTTCCAGCCCGTTCCACAAGGACCCATTCCACCACCCACTCAAAAATTTTCATACGGTTTAGTGACTCTTAGTAAGGTGAGTATCTGATGTATGGCCGTCTATAACCACATGAGATCAAACGCTAACGTCTCCTTCCTGTTTAGGTTGGAGATCTTGTGGATCTATTGGATATTCTGTCACCCACTAACCCATTTGTGACTCAGTATCCAATCACCTTTGAAGATGCTAAGCAGGTAATATCTATACTTATACAGGTCAGTAGTATTCTCTGGCAGGATGGGACACACAACCAGTTTTTTGTTGTTTTTTTCCCCGCTGTGCAGTTTTTTGGATTCATGCTGTACCGGACCCGTCTGACCGGGGATGTCCCTGATCAAACACCTCTGGCATCCGTTTCAAATGACGTTCATGACCGTGGTTATGTTTCAGTCAATGGGGTAAGATCTAGTCGTCGTCTTCCTCTTGAAATGGACAAAAGAAAGGAAGTAGCTGTCTGACCGCAACCATTGCCAGCTATACTAGTCTCAAGGAGTTGCTTTTTATGTCACCCGGTCACTCAGAGGACCCGCCTCCTTTCCCTCTCTATGCTCTCCCTGGCAGTCAGTCACAGTGAGAGAATCTTCCTAAGGAGTAAAGAGGTACAACTTGAAGGCGTTTACATTTTACCAGTATAACCCTGACTGTCAGAAATACTAAAGTCCATTATGTCCGCTATCGCACTATCGCATGTTTAAAGTTCCATAGTGGCACTAAAAAGAAAATGTAAAAAAAAGTTAAACTTCACAAAAAAACAAATCCAATGTAAAAAAAATAAACTTTTTCATAGAAAGTGTTTTATTAAAAAGGTTATAGAAATAAATATAAACGTAACATAATTGGCATCGCCACAACCATAACGCTATGTATCCCGCACGGTGAGCGGCATGAAAAAAACAAAAACAAAAAAATGCCAGAATTGCTGTTTTATTTTTGTTTATCGCAACTCCTAAAAAATAAAGCACAAAGTTAATCAATAAGAGGAACGTACACCAAAAAGTACCAACGAACATTACAGATCATCCCGCAAAAAATAAATAAAAGCCCCATAAAGCTTTGTCGATGGAAAAATAAAAATGTAATGGCTCTTGGAATGCGACAAACAAATTATTTCCTAGAAAACGTGTTTTTATTGCGCAAATGCACAGGTGCGCTAAATGTTCTTCGTGTTGAAACCCTTTTAAGGGGTTAAACATGAGTCTATTGATGTCTGTGTTTCTATTTACAGCAGTTTTACGGCGTGCTGGAAAGGGACAACCTGAAGGAGGTTAATGTGACGGGGAAGGAGGGACAATGGTTGGATGTCTTAGTTGAAAATATGGGGAGAATCAACTATGGCAGCGATCTCAAAGACTTCAAGGTAAAGACACATCGCAGGATGTGGTGAGACTTTTATTTCCGCGGTTTACTTAGAGATGTTGATATATTTTTACCTGGTTCTCATAGGGGTTAATAGGTAACCTGACGTTGGGGCCTGACCTCCTGGAGAGCTGGGTGGTTTATCCGCTAAATCTGGATGGCCCGATTTCCCAAGGGTGGCCTCACATTATGGCTGATCTGATACTGAGGACTCCGCGGACTGAGAGCAGGATGGGTCCAGCCATCTACAGTGGGACCTTTAAGATTAATGACATCGGAGACACATATCTGAAGCTGCCCAAATGGACAAAGGTAACAGCGGGTACCTTAAACCATCATCTGATTGTGGGCGTCCTTCATCTTCTATTTTCTTCTTGCATAACACGGTTTCTAACACGCAGCCCTGTCCTTACTAACATCATCATCAGGTCACTGCCTGCCACAAGATCAGCACACACCCCTCCTGAAATACTTAGTGCTGCTGTAGACAATGCTCCCATCCACTATGTAACACCGTCTGGGACCTCACGTTTTCCTCCCACACTGTCACATGCAACTTGTCCTCAGTGACATTATCATATGAGCAGAAAGATCACTGCCCCCTACTAGATCAGCATACTCCTTTCCTGAAAACCTCAGTGCTGCTGGGAACCTCTTCATTCCCCTTTAACTCTTTGTGCCCTCCCACTCTTCTCATTCCCGTCTTTACATCAGGACCCGGTCATGCACAGCCCTATCAGCATTAACATCACTTCAGCGGATAGGTCACTGCCTCCCACAAGATCAGCACACTCCTCTCCTGCTGTTATGACTAGTCTCATAACCTGATTCATTACGTAATGGTAATTGAATGGATCTCGATTTGTCATTGTACTGCAGCAAAACCTGCTTTATTTCTATCTTTATTGAACAATAAAAAAAGCTCAGCAGAAAAATATCTTCTATTCTTTGTCCTGTGCTCAAAAGCTCTAAAGCATTTTTCACATATCATTTTAGTGTGTGTGTATATATGTAAAATATTTATATATGCTCTACATAGAAAATCTACTTATTTAGTACTGATCTGAATGACAGCCCATAGTATTATACTCCAGAGCTGCATTCACAATTCTGCTAGTTGTTATGAAAACAGTCCGCAAACTTGTTGTCAGACTCTCCCCTGACACGTTCGCTAACCTCCTATAATGCAAGGAGATGGCTTGATTTTTCTACATCAGATTACTATATAGTGCCTGGTGTAAAGAATGCAAACCACCAGAGCAAGCTCATCCAGCCAACCAAGAATGCTGAGAAATTTCAGCTCTGAAGTCTGCAGTATAGTGAGTGCAGCTGTGGAGTATAATACAGGATATAACTCAGGATCAGTACAGGATAATTAATGTATGTACACAGTGACTCCACCAGCAGAATAGTGAGTGCAGCTCTGGAGTATAATACAGGATGTCCATTTCAGATCAGTACAAGATATATAATGTATGTACACAGTGACTCCACCAGCAGAATAGTGAGTGCAGCTCTGGAGTATAATACAGGATGTAACTCAGGATCAGTACAGGATAAGTAATGTAATGTATGTACACAGTGACTCCACCAGCAGAATAGTGAGTGCAGCTCTGGAGTACAGGATGTCAATTTCAGATCAGTACAAGATAAGTAATGTATGTACGCAGTAACACGTCTTATGTAGATTCATTCTATATGTGAGCTAGCCTCCAAAGGTGGATGCACACTTTGATACACAGCAAGTTACAGAAACTTGTTCTTCCAGAAACCTTAAGTATAGGGACCAGTGTTGTAAGTCTGTGTGCTATACTCTCATATAATGACCATGTATTTTGTTTTCCTCTCCAGGGACAGGTGTGGATAAACGGTTTCAATCTTGGACGATACTGGCCCATGCGAGGGCCACAAGTAACCCTTTATGTGCCAGGCAGTATTCTAAGCTCTTCACTGGTCAACAACATTACTGTGCTGGAACTGGAGAACGCCCCGGATCAGCGGCTAGCCATGTTCCTGGACAGACCGATATTGAATGGGACTTATGTGGGAAAATGAGTAGATGCCGGAGCGATGGACCTGTGGACACTTATGTAATACATATGTGCACGTTTCCTGCTGTCAGGGTGAAGATCTCTCTGCACCAGGCCTGGAGTTGGTGAAACTTTAGTATTAGTGAAGTAAAGTTGCTGCCGGCTCCGCAGATAAGAGCAGGGAAATTGCGGACAGCGGCTTCTCTTATATTACTACGGATGTGGCTCCAAGGCCACAGGAACATAATGTGAATCGCAAAATACAATCCACTCTCTGCTTCTTCCATAGTCAAGGAAATTTCTTCTGATCATTAAGATTGTTGCACTCGATCTGATTTGTCGTTCAATTCACCATTCACCCTAATGTGTATAAATGTCATTAAAGCGAAGCGTCACCTTCCATTAAAATTTCAAACCTTGTATTATAGCTTTAACTTTTTACTTATTCTTTAGATTTTGTTTGAAAAAAAAATTCCTCCTCTTGCTACCAGGAAACTGTCAACAAGCAGGTTAGATGCTGTTGATTGATCTTCCGGTGGTTTTATTTTTATTCTAATTATTGTTAATGTGAATACTCCGTGATGCTCAATCACACATGAACATCCAGCTAGTCTGACAACCATATGAATACTTTAGTGTGTGAGTACACGTAGCATCTCGTGCAGGCGCAGCGTGTTTTCAATGTTCACACGGGGCGGATACGCTGCGTAAAAGTACACATCGTATCCACCCAAATTGTGGTGCAGTTTTTCGGCCGGAATGTCCGCTGCGGAAAACTGCAGGTAAAAAAAATATTTCATGCTTACGTAGCAATAGGACTTGTCCCTCTGCCGTCCTGCTGGCCTCCTCGGAGGACATCACATCCCACAGGCTGCAGCGGTTACATGGGATAAAACATTATCCCAGAAGGCGGCACTAGACAAGCACAGATTTCCATTTTTTTTTTGCAATGTATTTTTTTTGCGGCGGAATCGCAGCTTTTCCGCAGCAAAAATCGCAACATTTGCCATTTGTTGGCGGGGAAAGCGCGTAACAAAAAAAAACGATTACGCAAATACAATTGACATGCTGCAGATTAAAAAAAGCCGCACCGCAGGTCAATTTGAGCGTTCTTTCTGCAAATCTCATCCACTTTCATGCTACTGTATTATGCTGTGGATTTACCGCAACAAAATCCGTTGCAGAAAATTTGCAGTATTTACACTATGTGTGAACTTAGACAGGCGGTTTTGCCCCGCGTGACTATCAGCTGCCCAGCACCACATGGCTGCTATGTGAATGGGCACCCAAATATTTAAATGGAGTGTTCATGTGGTTATTTAGATGATAATGGTGTCTTGCTGGTTAATTATGTACTAAATAGGGACACACGAGAATAGATCAGTCAACATCAGCTTGTTGATGGTTTCCAGGTGTAGATTTTTATTTTCTATACCTAAAAGGTAGGAAGCCTAAAAGTTTAATGAAGATATCTTTTTGCATCGCCCATGCATTATCAAAGATGAGGCTTCATCTTATAAATTACACACTTCGCCCTAATCGGAAAGAAGATATTTATTAATAATCTGTGAAAATTGAGGCTGGATGTCATTTTGTATTACTGTTCAGCAATAGAGATTTATTCAGATGAGAGGTAAGCAAAAATCTATGTACGAGGTCTTCAAATTAATGTATATTATGGACAAGCATAGAGGGACATTTGATAAAAAGCTGATCGTGCCCTCCTCATATTTCATCATTCAGGGTCCACCCCCCCCCACCCCGTGACAATACACACGTCTCACTATCCATAGTTTATGAAAAGGTTGCTTCTTAATGTTTCAGCATTGAAATGTTTAGCCCAGCGCTCCACCACAAGATTACTGAGGTTGCAAAAAAAACAACTTGTTCATCCCCAAAAACAGCAACCCTCTTCCCACCCCAAAAAATTCCCCCTATATGTGCCTCAAGGGGGCATCCATGTTGTCCTCCCTCCTCATAGACCCCAGATCAAACTAATCACTTGAGGAAGTTTGCTGCAGCATGAAATATGCTCTGGTATTCTTGGCAAACCAAGAGCCGCCGCTTCAATTGATCCACAGCCAAAACCGAGAGTTAGGAGGACAGAGACCCTTATTTTCTCTGCAAAAAGAGTTTGTGCCTAACGAGAGTTTTCCTGGATATTTCCTATGCTTTTTATATGTAGAGCAGCTCATTTGTTTTAGTGTGAGCTTTCAGATTGAACTATTCATAGTGTGTCATAGTCACCCAGGCTTCACAGAAACGCATAGCCCCTGCTTTCTCCTCCCATCTCTCTGTGCTCCTCCTGTTCAATGGAGAGCCTGATTCATGGCAGCCTGGGAGTGAAAAGCTAGAAGATTACGTAAGGCAGAATACAAAATCTAAAACATTTTTTTTTATTATTATATCTGTATACACGGTTGTACTACAAATTACTGGCACCTCCGTGTATTCTTAATTTACATCACTGTGGCAATTGTACATTAGTTTAATCCAATAATATTAATATACCCTGAACATTGTCAAAACGAATGAATCCGTGATGGGGGTCATAATGTTCCGGTTCCTAAACTGAGCAGCGCCATCTATTTCATAGCAGCACCCTTGGATTTGTAGTCGGTTTGCAGTAGCAGCGGTCTAGGAATACTGTGGGCATACAATGTGCTGGTTATAGTCCACAGAGAAGAGGGCTGGATCTCGGATGTTTGGTACAATGCGCCCGATTCAGGATCAGACTGTACCAGAGAGGTGACAGCTGGCAGCATTGGCGAGATCACATACGTTCATAGCCAACTTCCGCTTTGCTCGCGGCAACTACTTCTGGGATTTGGTGGCTTGGCTACGTCGGTGCTCTTGTAAACAGCGTGTGGCACAGAAGGAGAATTCAAGGTATTCAAATGGTATTTTTCCTAAAAGTGATTCCCCACATTGCCAGCAGCGCCTAGAAGACAAAGCAAAATGCCAGAGTAAACTTCCACTTTGGAGTTAAAAATCTACAGCAGAAGGAGTCATTTTACTACTTTGCTTTACTGTTTATATACGGCGAGTTATTTCGGGTCGTTCTCTCAATTCGTGCAGCTGCATCCAGAATTCTGCTAGTTGCCCTGGGAAACCGACAGCAATTTAAATGTACACTGCTGTCAGACACGTGACTGAACTTAGAACTACCATCCGAGCTCCAATAATGCACTGCTGTCTGGTAATCGGAAACAAGCAGAATCTGAATTTATCTATAGACGTAAGTGAAGAAAACCGCGTGTAATTCAATCGGTACAAAGGGTTAAAACAAAATTAAAAATTTTTTCTGGAGATTGACAGTGAAATGTAGTACAAAACTAAAATCGGTCACAGGATAAACTTCATGACCTTAGGGCAAGGTGCTGTGGATGCGGATACATGATCTCGGCCAATCAGCTGAGCAAGATGCTGAAATAACAGAGAAGGTGCGGAGAACCCCAATACCTGATATTCGCTCCAGCCGTTTCTTTGGGGAGGTTGAGCTGTGCGGCAAATCTGCGCTCCGCGGCGATGGCTCTCTACGGGGGATAAAAAAACAAGATTACAAAAAAAAATAAAAAACATAGAAAAAGGAGAGAATCAAAGTGTAAAGTGGGGATTACTTCTCTCTATTAGATCACATGTTAGGGCCTTCCGATCTTTCTCGCACAATTACTAGTGGATTGGTACAGTGCCGAGGGAGTTTCTACAGATATGAATGAGAGAGTCTATGGCTAGTTCTCAGCGGTCATCAATTTAGCAGTTGGAAATCAGAGTTAAAGGGGTTGTCTGAATAGGTCATCAGTATATGATTGATGGGGGTTCACCACGCGGACCCCGCACCGATCAGCTGTTCCGGCTACTTCTGGGCGCCAGAAGTTATGCAGGGGTCGGTGCAGAAGGCTCGACAACTATATAGCGGCTTTGCTGGGTTACTGCAGCTCGGCAGCTATAGTGGTTGGAGCCTTCTGCTTCATACACAGGGGCCTCAGTTGTTGTCCGCTGCTCGGTAAACTACTGTGATATTACAAGGTTCAGTCTGGTAGTTAGTAGTGACATCACAAATGTCTGTCAGGTAAGCTACTGTGACATCACAAGTGGGTTTCAAGCAGGTACGGTACTATGACATCACATCTGTCTTCCTCTGTCTGTCAAGCTGGGAAATGTAATCTGCATCGAAGAGGAAGGTTCTAGCAGAGTTTTGCCTAAATTATCTTCCCCTGATAAGCCAACTACAGGGTCCCCTAATTCTAGGAACCCCCAGCGTACAGCTGTAATCTGAGTGGGAACCTAAAAGCAAGTGTACGATTCCCCTGCAGCGCCACCACAGGGGAAATTAGGTATTACAGGGTATTCATAGAAATGACAGGTGCTCCAGAGCAAGGATGCTCTTTGTTGCTGCTTTCTGATCAGAAATTCCTTGATAGTAACTTGTATTCCTAAAGCGCTAACTATAATAATGACGTGACATTCGATGCCGTGTAAAATGTAATCACCCTGCCCCGGTTATACCAGCCTCTCTTAGTGCGTGGTAATGCTACAGACTTCACCTTCTCACGGTCACTCAGATCTGCAAATCTCTTCTTCTCAGCCTCCTCGGCCTCCCTTCTCAGCCTCTCGTCTTTCTCTTCTCTCTCCTTCTGCTTCTTCTGCGCTTTCTGGACACGCTTCTTCTCGGTCTTGCGTGCCTCCACCTCCTCTGGTATCGGTCCAGGAATCTAAATTCACGAACAGAAATGATTTAGTATTTTTTTAATTATGGAGGTTGAGGAATTATTTTTATTACATTAACTATGTCTCAAGTCATATCAAGGGGTCCGGGAGCACGTCCAGAACTAACGGGTGCGGATATTAATAGAGAGATGAGCACACGTCTTGCCACCCCTTCCATTGACGTTAAATGGAGTTACTTTGGCCTATAGAGATCTCACTTAGTTTTCTATAAGGCTCATTGATTTTACCATAATTTGAAATACAGAAAGCTGGAAGACTTTGGCTGCAGCAGAAACACACCTGGGATTTGCTGTAGTTGTATTTGTCAGGATTTTCTTCTCTGTACTTGCGGAAGCTATTCCGGGTACGTTTGTCAGCAGACACAGAATATGGGGTCTGGGCAGTGGAGTCCCTAAAAGAGACGAATACATGTGTAAGTAACTACAGATCAAGAACATAATAACAGCTGATATATGAGACATACTGTAGCATATAAGACACCAGAGCTACTCTACTAAAGACGACTGGTTTAGTTTTACACCATAAGTAACATATAGAAATAATCTATAAAATACATCACTTATCTTCCACTGATCCGGAGTTACATCTGGTATTACACTCCAGAGCTGCACTCACTATTCTGCTGGTGTAGTCACTGTGTACATACATTACTTATCCTGTACTGATCCCGAGTTACATCCTGTATTATACTCCAGAGCTGCACTCACTATTCTGCTGGTGGAGTCACTGTGTACATACATTACATTACTTATCCTGTACTAATCCTGAGTTACATCCTGTATTATACTCCGGAGCTGCACTCACTATTCTGCTGGTGGAGTCACTGTGTACATACATTACATTACTTATCCTGTACTGATCCTGAGTTACATCCTGTATTATACTCCAGAGCTGCATTCACTATTCTACTGGTGGAGTCACTGTGCACATACATTACATTACTTATCCTGTACTGATCCTGAGTTACATCCTGTATTATACTCCAGAGCTGCACTCACTATTCTGCTGGAGGAATAACTGTGTACATACATTACATTACTTATCCTGTACTGATCCGGAGTTACATCCTGTATTATACTCCAGAGCTGCAGTCACAATTCTGCTGGTGGAGTCACTGTGTACATACATTACATTACTGATCCTGTACTGATCCTGGGTTATATCCAGCATTATACTCCAGAGCTGCACTCACTATTCTGCTGGTGGAGTCACTGTGTACATACATTACTTATCCTGTACTGATCCTGAGTTACATCCTGTATTATACTCCAGAGCTGCACTCACTATTCTGCTGGTGGAGTCAATAGTGGTGGGGGATTATTTCTTCCTAGCTCCACAGAGTAGTTGTATCATTTCCCTGAATCAATTTAAGAACATTTTCCCCCTTATTCATTAGAACAAAATATATTGCAGGATTAAGACTGAGTTTACAGATGATCTATCCGCACCCGCCCCCATAAATTCCACTATGACAAAACTAAAAGAAGTTTTCTGACCCTATGGCCACATATTTGTGTAAAAAAACAATAGAATACTGCCATATTTATTGTAGTTTACGGGCCGACGGTCACCAGGGTCCACCACTTCTTTCGGTTGTCATTGCTGGTCGGTGTGGCAACATATCATCCATAGTGACATCAAAGATGTGGCCGGTGACTGCCACTATATAGGATACGTCAGTGCATCGACCAGCAGGACCTCAGTGACCGGCAGTGAAAAAGGATACTGGATTTGGAAGATAAGTATTTTGTGCGAATAGGAACATTTTTTAGGGCTTGGATAACCCCTTTAAGACTAAACACGTACCGGAGCGCAGGGTCCCAACCAGCCTCCATCAGCAGCCATGCAATCTCCCCGTGTCCTGCTGATGCGGCCACATGTAGCAGAGTCCGATTCTCTCTGGGCAGACGTTCATTAACCAACTTCTGTACAACCTCGGGTGTGACCGGTCTGGGAACAGAGGAGTCTTCAGAGGAACTGGGAATTACATCTTGTAAGATCTGCTTAGCGGCCTCTGTATCTCCAGTCTTGCAGCATGTGAACAAGACATTACGAATTCTGCTCAGCTCATCACCTTATCAGCAGAATAAAACGTAAGCAGCAATTTAGTCATCATGGGATAATCGGATGGCGATAACGCGGCCACATTCAGCTTCCGTATTACGGACACACGTTTAGGGCTGACCACTGGTCCAATGACCTGAACTGGGGCTATAGGATGCTGCTAATTTGCGTCAATAGACAAGCCGGGACTTCCAGCCATAATACGGACGCACTATGGCCGCCTGAATGTTGCTTAACAGTAGGTATATAAGAATAGTCTCATTTTCCACATCTGTACAACCCCTTCTCATAAAAAGACCAGCCACTTTGAAGTTTTGCTTTACCCATCCAGGGCTTTATTCAGAATTCTGTTGGTTGTTACGGTGATTTGTCGAGACACCCCCGAAACACCTCCTATATTGCAAAATGTCCTTGTTTTCTTCATCGGATTACTATACATTTTCTATAGAGACTAAGACTTTGTAGAACATGCTTTTTTCTGACACTGAACCAGCAGGAGATGTCAGATCATGTAAAGTCAGAGCAGTTCTGGATGAGAATGGGGTGATGTTAGTCAAGGCAAGTGAAAGTTGCTCGACAATATACCTATATAGCATATAACTATAAACGTTTATTTAAAGGGGAACCTATTATTTAAATCCGTGCCAATGTTTTACCTTCCAATGCAGATGCTGGGTGATGTGTAGGATTCTCGGTTTCCTCTGTGGATGAATCATCCACTTGATCATCTACTGTCCTCTGAGATGTGACACGGACTCTGGCCGTATTTTCATCTTGAACAGGCCCTGTCATTGATAAAATAGCAGAAAACATTCAAATCAACTCACATAGTAAAAAGCGACATAAAATTCTATATCATCTGCCAAGAAATACAAGGAAACAAGAACATTTACAAAAGTTTCCAGGAAATACAGCTCAGTTGGCGTAATCCAGGTTTAATAGGAGGAGTCTTTCTGATCGTCATTTCCAGTTAAAGTGAACGGCTTATTTGCATATTAATCCCAGGGTGCATTGCCTGAAACGACATGACCGTCTATGTCAGCAAATATCTTCAACCAAAGCTGGCCATTGACGCAGGCATTCTCCCACATCAACATGCATGTTCAGATCGTCTGAGCTTGCGTGTTTAGGTCAAGGGATAAGCGGCTACCAGCCACCGCTTATCTCCCCAACGAATAAAGGATCTGGCATGTTAAAAACCCCCATCGGCAGACAAGCAGGCTGCCTCATACATCAGGAGCCTCTGAGATGTATCGATTGGTGTAGGACAGCTACAAGCTTGAAAGGATGAGTCCGTAACTCTCTGAGACTTCTGTGGATATGTCATAAATATCTTTGGCTGGAATACCCCTTTAAGGCATCCCTCCACCATGGGGGTTCAGAGAGTTCAATTAGATGCAACGGACGCCTGTGTAATGCCCTGGATGGCATGGCAGGGGCAGTGAACGGAGGTCACATAGGCAGGACAGGAAGCTAGAGAGCGGTTCAATGCCACAAAGCATCATGGTCCCAAAAATATATAATGATACACATACTCATTCCATCCCGTTTCTTTTTGTTTTTTCTTTTTCTCTTTGGCTGCACTTCATGTTCCCTAAGATCCAATGTGCTGATTGTCAGCTCTTCTACCACGTATTCTTCATCTGGGGGAATCTCCTCTTCTGATACTTCAGGGGCATCTGAAAAAAAGCACAGAAGATTTATCACAATCTGCAGGAATATTCCACATAGAAGACAAAAAGATCCTCAATAATAGTCATGATCTATAACCTGCTTAGTTTGGCCGTGAAATCGTCCACTTCCAAATTCCTGCATAATTAGGCAGATTAGCTATTCAGTACTAGGGGAGCACTTAAGCTTTCTATTACCCTGAAATCTAGTGTCTGAGCTATTCATAAGATGCTCATTTAAATTGTATTATTTCTGCTGCCACTAGGGGGAGCTCACTGCTTATACATTTTATTATGTATAAATCCCTATGCAGTGAGCTCCCCCTAGTGGTGGCTGCAGGCAAACTGAATTTTATCATGTAACTCTATGGCTGTGCAGGGAATAGAGTTACAGAGTTATAGAGAATTCTGGACTTATTTAGATTAAACCACCTCCTAAAAGCCAAAAGCCAGCACCCTCCCAAATTCCTGGACATTCGGAATAATGGGTGGAGGAGTCATCTCCTGTGGGCAGCTGGTTGGGATCTCAACATATGGAGGCCATATTATTGGTCACTAGTCACCTAGATTTCCTAGAAACAGATACAGCAAAGGAACAGAAAAATACTTCTATTTGCAGATGAGGTTTTATTTCACGGGGAAATGCTGTTTAAACAATGGGGAGATTTATTAATTCTGTATTAAATTTAGACAGGATAAAACTAGACCAGACAGGTAGAAACTGCGCCAAATCCTTTGGATACATGAGAACACGAGATATCCAATTTAAATTGTATTTTTTAAATATATTTACCAGCCGTCTCTTCTTGTATTTTCGTCCGTCCAGATATTTTGGACTTCACCGTTTTCTCTCTCGTCCCACTGACCAATGACAAAGGCGCATCCTTTTCTGTGTTAATAGTTAATGAATATCAAAACAGAAAACTCTTTAACATGTAAAGTATGTCATATAATACTACAAATTCACCTAGATCTCGGCTGAAATATCTACCACAATTTTTCAACAAAAAAGGAATAACTAAATCGTTTTTACTTTTAAACATAATTGACTGTTTATAGATAAAATAAATATATATTAAAAAGTGGAGTCACTGTGTACAGACATTACATATCTTCTACTGATCCTGAGTTACATCCTGTATTATACTCCAGAGCTGCACTCACTATTCTGCTGGTGGAGTCACTGCGTACATACATTACATTACTTACCCTGTACTGATCCTGAGTTATATCCTGTATTATACTCCAGAGCTGCACTCACTATTCTGCTGGTGGAGTCACTGTGTACATACATTACATTACTTATCCTGTACTGATCCTGAGTTACATCCTGTATTATACTCCAGAGCTGCACTGACTATTCTGCTGGTGGAGTCACTGTGTACATACATTACATTACTTATCCTGTACTGATCCTGAGTTACATCCCGTATTATACTCCAGAGCTGCACTCACTATTCTGCTGGTGGAGTCACTGTGTACATACATTACTTATCCTGTACTGATCCTGAGTTACATCCTGTATTATACTCCAGAGCTGCACTCACTATTCTGCTGGTGGAGTCAGTGTGTACATACATTACATTACTTATCCTGTACTGATCCTGAGTTACATCCTGTATTATACTCCAGAGCTGCAGTCACTATTCTGCTGGTGGAGTCACTGTGTACATACATTACTTATACTATACTGATCCCGAGTTACATCCCGTATTATACTCCAGAGCTGCACTCACTATTCTGCTGGAGGAGTCACTGTGTACATACATTACATATCCTGTACTGATCCGGAGTTACATCCTGTATTATACTCCAGAGCTGCACTCACTATTCTGCTGGTGGAGTCACTGTGTACATACATTACATTACTTATCCTGTATTGAGCCTGAGTTACATCCTGTATTATACTCCAGAGCTGTACTCACTATTCTGCTGGTGGAGTCACTGTGTACATACATTACATATCTTCTACTGATCCTGAGTTACATCCTGTATTATACCCCAGAGCTGCACTCACTATTCTGCTGGTGGAGTCAGTGTGTACATACATTACATTACTTATCCTGTACTGATCCTGAGTTACATCCTGTATTATACTCCAGAGCTGCAGTCACTATTCTGCTGGTGGAGTCACTGTGTACATACATTACTTATCCTGTACTGATCCCGAGTTACATCCCGTATTATACTCCAGAGCTGCACTCACTATTCTGCTGGAGTCACTGTGTACATACATTACATATCCTGTACTGATCCGGAGTTACATCCTGTATTATACTCCAGAGCTGCACTCACTATTCTGCTGGTGGAGTCACTGTGTACATACATTACATTACTTATCCTGTATTGAGCCTGAGTTACATCCTGTATTATACTCCAGAGCTGTACTCACTATTCTGCTGGTGGAGTCAGTGTGTACATACATTACATTACTTATTCTGTACCGATCCTGAGTTACATCTTGTATTATACTCCAGAGCTGCACTCACTATTCTGCTGGTGGAGTCACTGTGTACATACATTACATTACTTATCCTGTACTGATCCTGAGTTACATCCACTATTATACTCCAGAGCTGCACTCACAATTCTGCTGGTGGAGTCACTGTGTACATACATTACTTCTCCTGTACTGATCCTGATGTTACATCCTGTATTATACTCCAGAGCTGCACTCACTATTCTGCTGATGGAGAGTATAATGAAGTATAATACAGGATGTAACTCAGGATCAGTAATGTAATGTATGTACACAATGACTCCACCAGCAGAATAGTGAGTACAGCTCTGGAGTATAATACAGGATGTAACTCAGGATCAGTACAGGATAAGTAATGTAATGTATGTACACAGTGACTCCACCAGCAGAATAGTGAGTGCGGCTCTGGAGTATAATACAGGATGTAACATCAGGATCAGTACAGGAGAAGTAATGTAATGTATGTACACAGTGACTCCACCAGCAGAATAGTGAGTGCAGCTCTGGAGTATAATACAGGATGTAACTCAGGATCAGTACAGGAGAAGTAATGTAATGTATGTACACAGTGACTCCACCAGCAGAATAGTGAGTGCGGCTCTGCAGTATAATACAGGATGTAACATCAGGATCAGTACAGGAGAAGTCATGTAATGTACACAGTGACTCCACGTTTATTTTTTCAGCCAGACCCCCACCAAGCAGTATTTAATGACAGATTTTAAATATGTGAACATCCGAATCCAGAAACCAGCGGAGTGTCTTTACCATAGAGCTGCAGCATGAAGAGATGTGCATGTACTCTGTGAACCTCCCGGAAAGTTGCTCTCCTCGTGATGAAAGGAATTCCAAAAACTCGGGGGTCTTTCCTTGTTATGGGGGAGTTACCACCCAAGAAGAGAGTCTTATCAGAACGAGGGGCCCGGAGAAAGATCCCCTGAGCTTCTTCTATGTGCTCTGCCCAGCTCTGTAACAACTGGTGGATTTCCTGGGAGTAACAGAAACCAAAAATAGTAATATTTAAGCTTTTACTTAGGACCCGTTTGACGTCCTCTAGTGAGTGCGGCAGTAATAAGACGTAGACATCTCACCGCCATCAGAGCAGCCTGGTTGTATCGTCTTAGGGCAGCTCCGGCAGACCTCGCCATGTGACCCCGGTTCTGAGCATCATGGACGGATTGTGCGCTCCCCCTTTTGGCTCTCACGGTGTACCGATGGAAGGTCTTGTGCTTTAACACCTCCTTTCTGTAGAAAAAAGATGGCGCACAGGTGAGTGAATAGGACAAATACTGTTTTTGGGCGAGCCGTTACTTTTGCATAAATTAGTAGCACACATGGCTATATTAACCCCTTGCCGTCGCAGACATTTTTCATTTAGTTTTTTTCCTCTCCACATTCCAAAAGTCATAACTTTTCATTTTTCTGTCGATATTGCAGGTGTGAGGGTTTGTTTTTTGCGAGATGAGTTGTAGTTTTTAATGGTACCATATAATGTACTGGGAAATTGAAAAAAAAAATTATATGTGGGGTGGGTGAAATAGGAAAAAAAACCTGTGATCCTTCATTGTTTTTGGGTTTAGGTTTTACGGCGTTCAATGTCTGGTAAAAATGACGTTATTCTGCGAAACGATTATGACGATACCAAATTGAAAATTTATGTTTTATTACTTTTCCAAAAGAAAAATTGTTAAAAAAAAAAAAATTGGCGATACCAATTATGTAATTTACATTTTTACTAAAATTACCCCTTATAAACAGCACCAGCGAAATGTCCTCCACCTGCCATGAGAATCACCACCACCGGCTGCTCCTGTAAGTGCTTTACACAACTCAGCAGGTGCTCGGGCGTCACATCCATGTCCTAGAGCAAGATACAGTTATGTCATCAGATTATAGGTGTCTGACCTTAATAGGATAAAACTTGGTTCTGTGGGGCGATTATAGTCCTCTTACCTTCACTAGTCCCAGCACGCAGCGGTAGACAGATAGAAGCTGCTCCTCTCCATTCCTAAATATGACTTTATGTGCACGGCTGGATTGAGCAACGATAGGAGTTGAACCATTATTGGACTCTGAGGACGTCCCGGATTCCAAATCATCAGAGCTCTCGGAGTCCGAACCAGAAATGCTGGATACATCCCCTGGAAGAGATTGAGAAGGCTTCTTGTAACAGAAGAAGGTGGTCCTAAAATATTGAGAACTACATGTGTCTTATCTCTTTACTTACTTCTCCTGTCAGTGTCTCGCCCTTCAACCTCCCACCAGCCCACGTCTTGTCCTTCAACCTCCCACCAGCCCGCGTCTTGTCCTTCAACCTCCCACCAGCCCGCGTCTTGTCCTTCAACCTCCCACCAGCCCGCGTCTTGTCCTTCAACCTCCCACCAGGCCACACCTTGTCGCTCTTAAAGAGGCTCTGTCACCAGATTCTCAAATCCCTATCTCCTATTGCATGTGATCGGCGCTGCAATGTAGATAACAGTAACGTGTTTTTTTTGTTTTTTTAAAACGTTCATTTTTGGCCAAGTTACAAGCTATTTTATATATATATGCAAATGAGCTTTGAAATGGACAACTGGGCGTTTTTTTTCATATGTCCAACTGGGCGTGTATTGTGTTTTTAACTGGGCGTGTTTACGTGTATGACGCTGACCAATCAGTGACCAGTCAGCGTCATACACTCATCTCCATTTTCTTTGAGATTTCCAGCAAGAGAAACGAAATCTCGTTTACCTCCGTAATCTCGCGAGATTACGCGTGTCTCACCTTTCCACGTCATGCCCCTGGCCCCGTCACCTGTTCATGCCTTACTCCTCCACCCTCACCTGCCCCTGTCTTGTCCTGGAAGTCCTCTTCACTTAATGCGGCTGCTCCTTTGATTCTCCTTTTCAGGTTAAATCGATGCCAGTCCAAGGTGTAATGTTCTTTCTTTAACACAGAAATCAAAGTCCAGTAATTTCTAGCTATAAATCAATCATAGTCATAAACTATCAGCTATAGGGTTGGTAGAATATAAAAGCAATCAAATACAAAGTAACTGGAGTTTACGGTCCACAATGCAACGTTGAGACGTTAAATAAGTATCCAAGATGCAGACGCAAGTCTAATTCACATCCCATAGTTGTGACTCAATGGCTACGTAAAGAATAAATCATGACCCAAGTGTCATCTGCTTCTGAGCTCTGCTCCATTAAGGCACAGCAATGATCAGCGACTCCAGCTGAACTGCATTGCCTATTGGCAGTCTGTAGTAGTTATAAAGTGTAGCTAAAGGTTTGACAAACTTCTGACATGTCATAGTGATATGTCAGAAGTTTGTATTGATGGGGGTCCGAGCACTGAGACCCCCACCAATCGCTAGAACGAAGCAGCTGAAGCACTCGTGTGAGCCCTCAGTCGCTTCGTGTCTTTTCGGCTTTTTCCGGAAATAAATGTATCGGAGTACGGACTCAACAGAAAGTCTATGAGCCCGTACTCCGATACATTGGCTTTCTGGAAAAAGCTGAACAGAAACGAAGCGGCTGAGCGCTCACAAGAGCGATTCATCTGCTTCGTTCTAGCGATTGGTGGGGGTCTCAGTGCTCGGACCCCCACCAATCTAAACTTCTGACATGTCAGAGGTTTGTCAAATGTTTAGCTACACTCCACCTTCTCATAAAAAAAACCTCTGACCTACTCCATGCTTTACACTGCATCTCTTCTTATTCAAAATGGCTACTGTGTAAAAGCACAAGCTCAGCAGGAAGGCAGTGCATGGAGAGATGATTTCTATTTCAGCAAGGACAGAATGATTATAAACTATATACAGGATTAGATGTGAGATACTGTAGGCAGGATCCAGTGACAGCAAAGTTCAACAGCCCAGAAGGATCCAGATGATGTATCTATCCTACCTGTTCCTCCCTGGTGTCAAATGCGCACTGACACGCCGAGCAGGTCATACGATCAGAAATTTCCAGAATATTTGTTTCTTTTGCTTCTCGGTCATTTATCTCTAGGGAATAATAATCATATACGACAATCAGGGTCTGCACCTTCAAATTGTGCTTTTGCCCTTCCAATATAGCTATCTTTTGCGACCCGGAAACTGGCATCATGCTGCTGTTGACAGATCCATATATTAATTTTTTTTAATAGAGGGGGGGGGGGGGGGTTTCCAAGTAAGTTACACTCCTCTATGGCATCTATATGTCCTAATAGGAGGATATGGACGGGATAACCTTCTTAAGGGTTTATTCATACACTGCAGTAAATTTCTCACAAAATTGGGACAAAATGCTGCAAATAAACCTGAATATATTTTGCAGCGCAGCTCGTTATTCCCAATATAATAATTAGTTATTCATGAGGAAATCTGTTTTTTTTTTACATGCCGTCCTGGATATTCACACAAGAATAAATATGGAGCTACAATAAGATCCGCCAACAGCAGCTAACCATGCAGACAGATTTACAGATGGATCGTAATGAAGATATATTAGGAGGAGTTCCACATGACATTGGTGTTATGATTGGTCTGATGGGCAGCAGGGATCCAGCAAGAGCCTCTTATTAATATCATTGCTCCATGTGGTTTGTTCAGAACCCATCCGGAGTGGATATCGTTACCGGTCGCCATAGCCTCGCGTGTGATGTTTTGTTTTTTTTACCTGGAGGCTTCACTTTCTCTTCTGAAGATTCGTCTTTTGCATTGGTGTTATTATTGAGGAAAAGACCTGAAAACACCAGACCTGATGGACTCAGATCAAACAGACTGAATGCTTGGACTCCAGGACACCTGGCAAAAGAAGGGGTCACAGTCAGAGTAGGAGGGGCTTATTTACTGTAAGGGCAGTCACACTATGGAACTGTCTGGGATTTCCCAAAATTTTTATAATCGCCTCATAGGTGTTGTTGTCCCTTCCAATATTGCAGCATAATAGGATTTGTGTCTTTTTGCAGTCTTACTATATTAATAGGAGTATTTTTAAGGACCTCTGAGGCATTTTTACTACAATCACAGCATTTAACCAACATTCCTGGAGAATATCCCATATGAGGCCATGCAAATATACAATAAAGTCTTGTAGGACAACAGTGGGCATAACTTCTACATCACTGTCCTCATAAAACAGCCCATTGTCTATTGAACTACAATTCCCAGCATTCCCCATCGATCCCCACCTAAGCAGGGAATTCTGGAACTTGTAGTGCCATAGTTAATATAAGCCTCCAGTCTATTTCTGAATCCCTTTAAAAGACCGAAACAACACGACGACCCGTGGGCAGTAAATACACCCTAAATTTTTCCTCACCCCTCCATGCTGCTCACATGGGACCCAGCTGTTAATTCTCTTCCTCATGTGACGTCACTTCCGCCCATCCCCTCCGCAGCAAAGCAACCCCTTCTCTCACGCTGACCCAAAACAAACATGAGGCACGCCCACAAGCGCAACTATTGGATAATGACCTTCGTGCTCTCGCTGTGATTGGTGCCTTGAACGCCTACAGCCCCAATACTCCCCTGTGATTGGCTAATTGTCCTGTCAGCTGTTCTGAGTGACTGGCCAGGCCAGGCTGCTGTGCCATAGGAGCGGCCGATTGAGACAGTCTGTGGGTAACTGGGGCGACAGAGGCGCCCACCTAACGGGTAATGGGAAAGACCAGGGGTATAAAAGGGGCAATGTGCGGGTATAGGGCCGGCTGAGCTGTATAGCACCTTTGCGCTGACTTTTATATAACAATTTACTGACATGTATTATTATTTTTACTGACATGTTATTTATAAAATGTATCAGATTGTATCACAGTATAATGATATAGGGCCATATAAAGGATATAGGGTAATAGGAATGGGGTGACTATATGGGGTCTATATTACCTGTATTCTATATGATTCAGTTGTGATTTTACTATATTTATATATTATTACACTATAGATATATATACTTCTATATGTATGGTAGGTATTTCTGTGTAGCGTCGTCCCTTGAATGATCTCTGTATTCAGTTATCCAGTAGGAAGCCTGAATTTGCACCCTTTTACCATAATGTTTCCGAATCTTGCGACCCCTTGGCCACACCCCTTAAACAAAAACGTACGTAAGAGGTGTCTTTAATTTCAGCAAACACGTTATTTGTATAAGGAAAAATTATTGACAAAAATATTTTTTATCAATTCATCACAGTTTTCAAGATCTCTGCTTGCTGTCGTTCTATAGGATCTTTCATTGCTTACTTCCAAGGGATAAAATTCTGTCCGTGGTCGTGTGATGGACACACAAGTTCTGGAATTGTTAGAAGACACCGCTCTGATTCACATAATGTAACTGTAACGAGCCGTGCACCTGTGTGATTATAAAATCCGCCACGCAGGTGCAGAAAAATTCGCCAATTTCTAGATGAGATTACTTGTTATCTCATTTACTTTGTTGCTACTGTATTATGTTGCGGATTTTCCGGATAATTTGCATTGTGTGCATGTGGCCTGAAGGTTCCTGTTGAATGACAGCAAGCAGAGATCTTGAAAACTGCAAGGAATTAATCCAGAAAGCATTTTGAAAAATGATATAACTTTTCAATATACAATAAATAACATTAATTTGTTGAAACCGGAACAACCCCTCAGAAAAACACACAATGGGGAACATATTAATAATTTGACACTGTCAGCGCCAATTTTGCACACCTCTTAATAAATGTGGCGTAACTTTGGCAACAGAGATACAAATTACTCCCTTCTATGAACAGGTGTATCTTTGCGCCATAATTTATGCCAGCGTCTGGCATAAATTATAATAAATCTGTTTGTTCCAGGAGAGGCCCCGCCCCCTTCAGCTAAACCCCACCTCCTTTTCTCTGCACTTTAGGAAAGTGTCGAGAATAGTAAAAAGTCTCAAATTTCAGCGCAACTTTGGCGTGTGCCAAAATCTAAGCCTTTTATTACGCCAGAAACTTTTTTGTTTACACGTAAACTTTTTGCTATATTCCCCCCAACGCATTCATCATTATCAGCCGTTTGCGCCATTTTTTTTAGAATATTTCAGTACACGACCACTTTAGGTATTGAATGTCAGTGTATATACAGAATGGCCAGCTGCGTGATCTTCATTTTATGAAATGGGTGTAAATATTTTTGCAATGGGCCGGGTGTTTATGTTTTGAGGAAGGATACAATGTACATCATCCAGGATTACATATACGGGACAGAGGCCACAAAGTTTCCATTATTTCAACACCACAGACAGCGGAGAAGCGGAATTATCTCCTTCCGTCCGTGCTGGGTCTCAATCACAATGACGGACTGTGGTGCTGTATACATGTCCTGGAGAGCTGTGAGACCCCCAGTAATATCATATATCACACGGGTCCGTACATGTTGTTATTACACTCCAGTTTAGGATATAATAACTGCAGCTTAAAGGAATTGTTCAGACTTCTGTAAATTAATGTTAAAGGCGTCATCATAGACAACCAAAAAACAGTTCTGTAACTTTCTAATATACTTTGTTTCAATTTCTTACAATTTGCTTGCTGTCAAGGAATGGAAACATTCTTGTTTAGATGAATATTCTTAAATGCTATGTACACCATTGAAATGGTTTTTCTTCTTTATGTCAAAATGTGTATCAGTGTGTTTGGTGCACCTTTCTAAATACTTTTTTCTTGAAAATTATTTTAACTTTTTGAGATGCAGCTGCTTTGTATCCTGTATACAGAGCAGCTGTATCGTGCGCTGAGGCCTGAATCCGTCAGGTTCGCAAGACTGACGGGTTGATTGACAGTGGGTCCTGCGTGTCTCCAGCAGATTCACCTGCTCTGTATACAGGATACAAAGCAGCTGTACCTTAAAAAGTAAAAACTATTTTTAATAAAAAGTATTTAGGAAGTTGCACCAAACATCACTGATAGTAATTTTTATTAAAAAACAAAACAATTTCAAAGGTCTACATAGGCTACCCTCTATAAATAGTGCCACATCCCCTTGTAGATGCCACACAGCCCCCCTGTAGATGATGCCACACACAGCCCCCCTGTAGATGATGCCACACACAGCCCCCCTGTAGATGATGCCACACACAGCCCCCCTGTAGATGATGCCACACACAGCCCCCCTGTAGATGATGCCACACACAGCCCCCCTGTAGATGATGCCACACACAGCCCCCTGTAGATGATGCCACACACAGCCCCCTGTAGATGATGCCACACACAGCCCCCTGTAGATGATGCCACACACAGCCCCCTGTAGATGATGCCACACACAGCCCCCCTGTAGATGATGCCACACACAGCCCCCTGTAGATGATGCCACACACAGGCCCCTATAGATGATGCCACACACAGCCCCCCTGTAGATGATGCCACACACAGCCCCCCTGTAGATGATGCCACACACAGGCCCCCTGTAGATGATGCCACACACAGGCCCCCTGTAGATGATGCCACACACAGCCCCCCTGTAGATGATGCCACACACAGCCCCCCTGTAGATGATGCCACACACAGCCCCCTGTAGATGATGCCACACACAGGCCCCTGTAGATGATGCCACACACAGCCCCCTGTAGATGATGTCACGCAGCCCCACATCCACTCTGCTGCTACTGTATTATGCTGCGGATTTTCACTATGTGTGAACTGACCCTTACTGGGAGTACGGTGAACCTGCGGAATCGGTCACATCAGGGACAGTAGATGGCTTTAAAAAAGGCTTTCGATAGTTTCTTATAAGGAAATATCCGCTCCTATGTCAATGTGTAGAATTCTTGTGTCAATGTTGATCCAGTCGGATTAAATCTTCCTCAGGATCCATAGCGGTAAAACAAAGTTCTATAATTTCTCCCATCCCTTGGTTGAACTTGATGGATATATATTATTTTTCGACTGTACTACGTAACTATGTGACTGATATCAGCCGCTCCTCTTATAACGCTGCTGTACTGTTATAAGCTGAATAAGGGTGTGTGGCCCTTTAAATCTGCACTGGGAATAATTGACATGAGCAACTACTATGACTCAGACTCGGTTATGTATTAGTTTCATTTTCTCTACCTACAGCCCTGAAATGTCAGCAACCGTGGGAGAGGGGCTAACACCCAACTAAAGACACAGGAGGACCCCGGGGGCCACACAGTGTGAGTATATCTGAGAATAACTAATCCGAATACCTGGTAAATAAGCGCTGTGCACACTGAGGATATATATATATGTATACTGCGTGTAACTAGATAACATTGTGATTCTATGCAGGACATTCCCAATAAGCCTTATTCACACCCAGAACATCAAAAGACGCTTTTTTTTTAAAATGTGACAAGTTTTTTGTTGTGCTTTTCATTTAGTGTCATTTTGTACATGCGTTTTTGAAGTCCTATACATAATGCTATGGGAACACAAAAATGCCTCCAAAACCCAGAAATGAAAACGCAGCTGTATGTAGCGCATTTGATATTTTTACTATGAACTTTAATGTAACATTTGGCCGCACCGGAAAAAAAAAAAAAAGCGCAACAAAGCGCTGTGTGTGAATCCAGCCTTATACTGCAGTTTACATTAAAAAAAAACAACTAACCACTGCCCCTCCCCATTATATCTTTACTTGTATAGAAAACCAGTTACATGGGTTTGCTAGCAAAAGGAATTCTAAGTATTTGTAAAAAAGATTATAAAAAAAGTGTATTTTAAAAATGCGGAAGCGTTTGCTAAATAATAGATTATTCACCCAGGTAAAGGTGTAATATAGTAGATGTTACCTGCAGTCCTATGTAACACCACAGATAACAGTGATAACTCTCAGTGTACAGATAATGTAGTAGATGTTACCTGCAGTCCTATGTAACACCACAGATAACAGTGATAACTCTCAGTGTACAGATAATGTAGTAGATGTCACCTGCAGTCCTATGTAACACCACAGATAACCGTGATAACTCTCAGTGTACAGATAATGTAGTGGATGTTACCTGCAGTCCTATGTAACACCACAGATAACCGTGATAGCTCTCAGTGTACAGATAATGTAGTGGATGTTACCTGCAGTCCTATGTAACACCACAGATAACACAGTGATAACTCTCTGAGTACAGATAATGTAGTAGATGTTACCTGCAGTCCTATGTAACACCACAGATAACACAGGGATAACTCTCAGTGTACAGATAATGTAGTAGATGTTACCTGCAGTCCTATGTAACACCACAGATAACACAGTGATAACTCTCTGAGTACAGATAATGTAGTAGATGTTACCTGCAGTCCTATGTAACACCACAGATAACACAGTGATAACTCTCTGAGTACAGATAATGTAGTAGATGTTACCTGCAGTCCTATGTAACACCACAGATAACACAGTGATAACTCTCTGAGTACAGATAATGTAGTAGATGTTACCTGCAGTCCTATGTAACACCACAGATAACACAGTGATAACTCTCTGAGTACAGATAATGTAGTAGATGTTACCTGCAGTCCTATGTAACACCACAGATAACACAGTGATAACTCTCTGAGTACAGATAATGTAGTAGATGTTACCTGCAGTCCTATGTAACACCACAGATAACACAGTGATAACTCTCTGAGTACAGATAATGTAGTAGATGTTACCTGCAGTCCTATGTAACACCACAGATAACACAGTGATAACTCTCTGAGTACAGATAATGTAGTAGATGTTACCTGCAGTCCTATGTAACACCACAGATAACACAGTGATAACTCTCTGAGTACAGATAATGTAGTAGATGTTACCTACAGTCCGGCTCTTTTCACACGACAGGGTCCGAGTATCGTTTTGGTCCGTTTTTCTCTGCCGTTTTGCATCCGTTCCGTTTCCATTGCGGGCCGTGTTTCCATTTTTAACGGCAAATTTTGACCCGTTTTATCCGTTTTTTTTCCCTGTGTGTTTTAAAAACAGATGAATTTCATTTGTAAATTTTCTGCCACACACTGCCCTCTGTAGATAATGCCACACACTGCCCTCTGTAGATACTGCCACACACTGCCCTCTGTAGATACTGCCACACACTGCCCTCTGTAGATAATGCCACACACTGCCCTCTGTAGATACTGCCACACACTGCCCTCTGTAGATAATGCCACACACTGCCCTCTGTAGATGATGCCACACACTGCCCTCTGTAGATGATGCCACACACTGCCCTCTGTAGATACTGCCACACACTGCCCTCTGTAGATAATGCCACACACTGCCCTCTGTAGATAATGCCACACACTGCCCTCTGTAGATACTGCCACACACTGCCCTCTGTAGATAATGCCACACACTGCCCTCTGTAGATAATGCCACACACTGCCCTCTGTAGATAATGCCACACACTGCCCTCTGTAGATACTGCCACACACTGCCCTCTGTAGATACTGCCACACACTGCCCTCTGTAGATACTGCCACACACTGCCCTCTGTAGATACTGCCACACACTGCCCTCTGTAGATACTGCCACACACTGCCCTCTGTAGATACTGCCACACACTGCCCTCTGTAGATAATGCCACACACTGCCCTCTGTAGATGATGCCACACACTGCCCTCTGTAGATGATGCCACACACTGCCCTCTGTAGATACTGCCACACACTGCCCTCTGTAGATAATGCCACACACTGCCCTCTGTAGATAATGCCACACACTGCCCTCTGTAGATACTGCCACACACTGCCCTCTGTAGATAATGCCACACACTGCCCTCTGTAGATAATGCCACACACTGCCCTCTGTAGATGATGCCACACACTGCCCTCTGTAGATGATGCCACACACTGCCCTCTGTAGATAATGCCACACACTGCCCTCTGTAGATAATGCCACACACTGCCCTCTGTAGATAATGCCACACACTGCCCTCTGTAGATAATGCCACACACTGCCCTCTGTAGATAATGCCACACACTGCCCTCTGTAGATAATGCCACACACTGCCCTCTGTAGATAATGCCACACACTGCCTTCTGTAAATAATGCCACACACTGCCCTCTGTAGATAATGCCACACACTGCCCTCTGTAGATAATGCCACACACTGCCCTCTGTAGATAATGCCACACACTGCCCTCTGTAGATAATGCCACACACTGCCCTCTGTAGATAATGCCACACCCTGCCCTCTGTAGATACTGCCACACCCTGCCCTCTGTAGATACTGCCACACCCTGCCCTCTGTAGATAATGCCACACACTGCCCTCTGTAGATAATGCCACACACTGCCCTCTGTAGATAATGCCACACACTGCCCTCTGTAGATACTGCCACACACTGCCCTCTGTAGATAATGCCACACACTGCCCTCTGTAGATAATGCCACACACTGCCCTCTGTAGATAATGCCACACACTGCCCTCTGTAGATACTGCCACACTCTGCCCTCTGTAGATACTGCCACACACTGCCCTCTGTAGATAATGCCACACACTGCCCTCTGTAGATAATGCCACACACTGCCCTCTGTAGATAATGCCACACACTGCCCTCTGTAGATAATGCCACACACTGCCCTCTGTAGATAATGCCACACACTGCCCTCTGTAGATGATGCCACACACTGCCCTCTGTAGATGATGCCACACACTGCCCTCTGTAGATACTGCCACACACTGCCCTCTGTAGATGATGCCACACACTGCCCTCTGTAGATGATGCCACACACTGCCCTCTGTAGATACTGCCACACACTGCCCTCTGTAGATGATGCCACACACTGCCCTCTGTAGATGATGCCACACACTGCCCTCTGTAGATACTGCCACACACTGCCCTCTGTAGATACTGCCACACACTGCCCTCTGTAGATGATGCCACACACTGCCCTCTGTAGATAATGCCACACACTGCCTTCTGTAGATAATGCCACACACTGCCCTCTGTAGATAATGCCACACACTGCCCTCTGTAGATACTGCCACACACTGCCCTCTGTAGATAATGCCACACACTGCCCTCTGTAGATAATGCCACACACTGCCCTCTGTAGATAATGCCACACACTGCCCTCTGTAGATAATGCCACACACTGCCCTCTGTAGATAATGCCACACACTGCCCTCTGTAGATAATGCCACACACTGCCCTCTGTAGATAATGCCACACACTGCCCTCTGTAGATAATGCCACACACTGCCCTCTGTAGATAATGCCACACACTGCCCTCTGTAGATAATGCCACACACTGCCCTCTGTAGATAATGCCACACACTGCCCTCTGTAGATAATGCCACACACTGCCCTCTGTAGATAATGCCACACACTGCCCTCTGTAGATAATGCCACACACTGCCCTCTGTAGATAATGCCACACACTGCCCTCTGTAGATAATGCCACACACTGCCCTCTGTAGATAATGCCACACACTGCCCTCTGTAGATAATGCCACACACTGTCCTCTGTAGATAATGCCACACACTGCCCTCTGTAGATAATGCCACACACTGCCCTCTGTAGATAATGCCACACACTGCCCTCTGTAGATAATGCCACACACTGCCCTCTGTAGATAATGCCACACACTGCCCTCTGTAGATAATACCACACACTGTCCTCTGTAGATAATGCCACACACTGCCCTCTGTAGATACTGCCACACACTGCCCTCTGTAGATAATGCCACACACTGCCCTCTGTAGATAATGCCACAGCCCCCTGTAGGTAGTGCCACACAGACCCCCTTCTAGGTAGTGCCACACAGCCCCCCATAGATGCCCCCCCCCCCCCCCCGATAGATGGCACTCCCCCTACCTTCCTGTAAGGGACCGCTCCAGGAGAAGTCCCTGACTTCAATGTCCATATATTGACAGTGACGTCAGGTACTTCCCCTGGAGCGGAATCCCCAGCCACAGCTTCGGCAACGCTGTCACCGGGGATTAGAGATTCAGCTCCTACAGGGAGCAACAAAATACCCTCCTCCTCCTCCTGCATTTCGCACTCTGAGGAAGAGAAGAGAGCGAGTGAGCGGCAGAATGCACGGCCGTTACTCGGATCACATCCGAGTGACAGCCGTGCTTTACAAGGCCCCATAGACTTCTATGGGAGCCGTGCGGCCAGGGGAACGTCCCAAAAAAAGGCATGTTCCATTTTTTGACGGCCCGGTTTACCAGGTTGTTAAAAAATTGGCCTTGTGAATATCCGCATTTGCGGTCTATTGTTCCTATTGCGGCCGTGTGACGTCCGTTTAAAGAACGGCCATCACACAGCCGAGAATTCCTGTCGTGTGAATAGGGCCTAACACAGGGGCGTAACTAGGAAAGACTGGGCCCCATAGCAAACTTTTGACTGGGGCCCCCCCTCCCCTGGGTGTCACACAACCCCCCCCCCCCTTGTAGATAGTGCCTTTTTTACAGCCCCCCCCTGTAGATAACGCCATACGCCCCCCCTGTAGATAACGCCATACAGCCCCCCCCCTGTAGATAACGCCATACAGCCCCCCCCTGTAGATAACGCCATACGCCCCCCCTGTAGATAACGCCATACAGCCCCCCCCCTGTAGATAACGCCATACGCCCCCTCTGTATATAACGCCATACAGCCCCCCCTGTAGATAACGCCATACAGCCCCCCCTGTAGATAACGCCATACAGCCCCCCCTGTAGATAACGCCATATAGCCCCCCCTGTAGATAACGCCATACAGCCCCCCTGTAGATAACGCCATACAGCCCCCTTTGTAGATATCTACAGGGGGGACTGTATGGCGTTATCTACAGAGGGGGCTGTATGGCGTTAACTACAGGGGGGGCTGTATGGCGTTACCTACAGAGGGGGATGTATGGTGTTATCTACAGGGGGGACTGTATGGCGTTATCTACAGGGGGGGCTGTATGGCGTTCCCTACAGGGGGGGAGCTGTATGGCGTTCCCTACAGGGGGGGGGGAGCTGTATGCCGTTACCTACAGAGGGGGACTGTATGGCGTTATCTACAGAGGGGGACTGTATGGCGTTATCTACAGAGGGGGACTGTATGGCGTTACCTACAGGGGGGACTGTATGGCGTTATCTACAGGGGGGACTGTATGGCGCTAACGCCATACAGTCCCCCCTGTAGGGAACGCCATACAGCTCCCCCCTGTAGGGAACGCCATACAGCTCCCCCCTGTAGGGAACGCCATACAGCTCCCCCCTGTAGGGAACGCCATACAGTCCCCCCTGTAGGGAACGCCATACAGCTCCCCCCCCTGTAGGGAACGCCATACAGCTCCCCCCCTGTAGGGAACGCCATACAGCCCCATTCATTTCTATGGAGCTGCCGACACAGACCCCGGAAGTCCGAGGTTTGTGATGGAGAACGTCAGGGGACTTTCAGTCCCCCGTTCTCCCTATCGCTGCTAGCGATCACACATGTATCCCCTATCCTGTGTATATCCTGTGGAGAGGGGATACATGTCTTTGGTTTAATGGCAGAGCGGGGAGATACCTCCCTGCTCTGCCGTAGTCTTCAGTGGGGTCCCGCTGTAGCAGCCATAGCAGCTGCTAGCGGAGCCTCCGGCCATGGTGGGGGCCCGTGCCGGCGGGCGACACGGGCCCCCTCATGCCACGGGCCCCGTAGTGGCTGCTATGGCGGTAGTTACGCCACTGGCCTAACACCACAGATAACACACAGTCTGAGTACAGATAATGTAGTAGATGCACACACAGAAATATATACACAGTCACATACAGATACATATATAGACACAAAGACACACATACTGGAACTGATACATACACAAACACAGAAACACACAGACAAATAGAGGCACAAACAACAGACAGAGCACTCACATCAGTATTATAGTAGTTATATTCTTGTATATAGGAGCAGTATTATAGTAGTTATATTCTTGTATATAGGGGCAGTATTATAGTAGTTATATTTTTGTATATAGGAGCAGTATTATAGTAATTATATTCTTGTATATAGGAGCAGTATTATAGTAGTTATATTCTTGTATATAGGGGCAGTATTATAGTAGTCATATTCTTGTATATAGGGGGCAGTATTATAGTAGTTATATTCTTGTATATAGGAGGCACTATTATAGTAGTTATATTCTTGTATATAGGGGCAGTATTATAGTAGTTATATTCTTGTATATAGGAGCAGTATTATAGTAGTTATATTCTTGTACATAGGGGGCAGTATTATAGTAGTTATATTCTTGTATATAGGAGCAGTATTATAGTAGTTATATTCTTGTATATAGGAGCAGTATTATAGTAGTTATATTCTTGTACATAGGGGGCAGTATTATAGTAGTTATATTCTTGTGTATAGGGAGCAGTATTATAGTAGTTATATTCTTGTATATAGGGGGCAGTATTATAGTAGTTATATTCTTGTATATAGGAGCAATATTATAGTAGTTATATTCTTGTATATAGGGGGCAGTATTATAGTAGTTATATTCTTGTATATAGGGGACAGTATTATAGTAGTTATATTCTTGTATATAGGAGGCAGTATTATAGTAGTTATATTCTTGTATATAGGAGCAGTATTATAGTAGTTATATTCTTGTATATAGGGGTCAGTATTATAGTAGTTATATTCTTGTATATAGGGAGCAGTATTATAGTAGTTATATTCTTGTATATAGGGGGCAGTATTATAGTAGTTATATTCTTGTATATAGGAGGCAGTATTATAGTAGTTATATTCTTGTATATTGGGGCAGTATTATAGTAGTTATATTCTTGTATATAGGGGGCAGTATTATAGTAGTTATATTCTTGTATATTGGGGCAGTATTATAGTAGTTATATTCTTGTATATAGGAGCAATATTATAGTAGTTATATTCTTGTATATAGGAGGCAGTATTATAGTAGTTATATACTTGTATATAGGGGGCAGTATTATAGTAGTTATATTCTTGTAAATAGGGGGCAGTATTATAGTAGTTATATTCTTGTATATAGGAGCAGTATTATAGTAGTTATATTCTTGTATATAGGGGCAGTATTATAGTAGTTATATTCTTGTATATAGGGAGCAGTATTATAGTAGTTATATTCTTGTATATAGGGGCAGTATTATAGTAGTTATATTCTTGTACATAGGAGCAGTATTATAGTAGTTATATTCTTGTATATAGGGGGCAGTATTATAGTAGTTATATTCTTGTATATAGGGAGCAGTATTATAGTAGTTATATTCTTGTATATAGGAGCAGTATTATAGTAGTTATATTCTTGTATATAGGGGCAGTATTATAGTAGTTATATTCTTGTATATAGGGAGCAGTATTATAGTAGTTATATTCTTGTATATAGGAGGCAGTGTTGTAGTAGTTATATTCTTGTATATAGGAGGCAGTATTATAGTAGTTATATTCTTGTATATAGGGGCAGTATTATAGTAGTTATATTCTTGTATATAGGGAGCAGTATTATAGTAGTTATATTCTTGTATATAGGAGCAGTATTATAGTAGTTATATTCCTGTATATAGGAGCAGTATTATAGTAGTTATATTCTTGTATATAGGAGGCAGTATTATAGGAGTTATATTCTTGTATATAGGGCAGTATTATTGTAGTTATATTCTTGTATATAGGGCAGTATTATTGTAGTTATATTCTTGTATATAGGAGGCAGTGTTGTAGTAGTTATATTCTTGTATATAGGAGGCAGTATTATAGTAGTTATATTCTTGTATATAGGGGCAGTATTATAGTAGTTATATTCTTGTATATAGGGAGCAGTATTATAGTAGTTATATTCTTGTATATAGGAGCAGTATTATAGTAGTTATATTCCTGTATATAGGAGCAGTATTATAGTAGTTATATTCTTGTATATAGGAGGCAGTATTATAGGAGTTATATTCTTGTATATAGGGCAGTATTATTGTAGTTATATTCTTGTATATAGGGGGCAGTATTATAGTAGTTATATTCTTGTATATAGGAGCAGTATTATAGTAGTTATATTCTTGTATATAGGAGCAGTATTATAGTAGTTATATTCTTGTAAATAGGGGGCAGTATTTAGTAGAGTATATTTCTACTTTCATTTAATACTGTTTTATTCCTTCGGTTCTTTAGTGGAGAGATGTGGAGAAGTGAATCAGATGCCTTATGAATAATTGTCACATTACTGTGTCTGAGGAAATGATACTACAAGAAGTGACAATTTTGTGGAACCTGGAACGAGTGTCTTTGTGTAAGTAGCCATGTTGGTTTTCCATCAGTTCTATTTTACATTGTATTGTATTTCTGAACAATAAAAATATGGCTGCACTTTTTTTGGGCTGCCATTGGTCGTTTACATTAATATTGTTCTATAAAAATTGTATAGATCAATTCCTTAGGTAAAGAAGTCCCTCTGCTTGTTTTTCTTTTTCCAGCACTTCCTCCATTTTGAAGCTGAGATCTTAATGTGAGGTTCGGGGGGACATGGCGGTATTTGATACCCCCTATCAGAGGCTGGAGGCCTCGTACACGGACTCACCTCAGGGGGAGGATGACCTTTTGGTGCATGTACCAGAGGGAAGTAAATGTGAGTACTCCAGGGTGTCCCCATAGAACATAATATTGTAAAGATGAATGATTACATGAGTGATTGGTTTGGTATATTAGGGTAGAAATACTCCACCCAGTAGTAGCACTCCTATCATCCATGTCCGAATTGACTTACTTTGTATACAAAGCAAGAAAATAGAATTCCTACAGAATCCAGTGAACGAGGAGAGGTCGTTATGTTGTGAGGATATCGCTCCTCCCTGGGCAGATAGCCACTTCCCTCTAGAAACACAGAGTAGTGCGTGCCCGGAATGGAGCTCAACTAATAATTGTATTACTTATCTTTTGCTGATCCTGAGTTACAGCCTGTATTATAGCCCAAAAGCCCCGTCACAAGTCTGGAGGCTTCAGAGCTGAAATCTCCCATTATCCCCTTCTTGTTCAGTGCCTGCGCAGAGCTTGTTCTGGTGTTTTGTGTTCTGGTTAGGGTCATCTTTACACCAGATGCTCTACAATAATCTGATGTTGGAAAAACTAACTGCCCCCTGCATTATAGGACCCCAGCTAAGCTGTTAGGGGAGTGTCTGTCAACAAGACTGTTTTCAAAGACAAGCAACAGAATTGTAAACGCAGCTCTAAAGTAAGATGCAGGATGTAACTCAGGATCAGTACAGGATAAGTAATGTAATGTATGTACACAGTGACTCCACCAGCAGAATAGTGAGTGCAGCTCTGGAGTATAATACGGGATGTAACACAGGATCAGTACAGGATAAGTAATGTAATGTATATACACAGTGACTCCACCAGCAGAATAGTGACTACAGCTCTGGAGTATAATACAGGATGTAACTCAGGATCAGGACAGGATAAGTAATGTAATGTATGTACACAGTGACCCCACCAGCAGAATAGTGAGTGCAGCTCTGGAGTATAATACAGGATGTAACTCAGGATCAGTACAGGATAAGTAATGTAATGTATGTACACAGTGACTACACCAGCAGAATAGTGAGTGCAGCTCTGGAGTATAATACAGGATGTAACTCAGGATCAGTACAGGATAAGTGATGTATGTACACAGTGACTCCACCAGCAGAATAGTGAGTGCAGCTCTGGAGTATAATACAGGATGTAACTCAGGATCAGTACAGGATAAGTAATGTATGTACACAGTGACTCCACCAGCAGAATAGTGAGTACAGCTCTGGAGTATAATACAGGATGTAACTCAGGATCAGTACAGGATAAGTAATGTAATGTATGTACACAGTGACTCCACCAGCAGAATAGTGAGTGCAGCTCTGGAGTATAATACAGGATGTAACTCGGGATCAGTACAGGATAAGTAATGTATGTACACAGTGACTCCACCAGCAGAATAGTGAGTGCAGCTCTGGAGTATAATACGGGATGTAACACAGGATCAGTACAGGATAAGTAATGTAATGTATATACACAGTGACTCCACCAGCAGAATAGTGAGTGCAGCTCTGGAGTATAATACAGGATGTAACTCAGGATCAGTACAGGATAAGTAATGTAATGTATGTACACAGTGACTACACCAGCAGAATAGTGAGTGCAGCTCTGGAGTATAATACAGGATGTAACTCAGGATCAGTACAGGATAAGTAATGTATGTACACAGTGACTCCACCAGCAGAATAGTGAGTGCAGCTCTGGAGTATAATACAGGATGTAACTCAGGATCAGTACAGGATAAGTAATGTATGTACACAGTGACTCCACCAGCAGAATAGTGAGTACAGCTCTGGAGTATAATACAGGATGTAACTCAGGATCAGTACAGGATAAGTAATGTAATGTATGTACACAGTGACTCCACCAGCAGAATAGTGAGTGCAGCTCTGGAGTATAATACAGGATGTAACTCGGGATCAGTACAGGATAAGTAATGTATGTACACAGTGACTCCACCAGCAGAATAGTGAGTGCAGCTCTGAATATAATACAGGATGTATGTATAACCAGAAAAATGATGTTCTTTAATGCACTATATAATATATATTAGAATTGATGATTTTCTTGTATAACTCTGTTATTATGACACGTCTCTGTCTTCTCTCTCCAGCTCCTTGGAATCACATTGAGAATCTTGATCTCTTCTTCTCTAGAGTATCCTTTCAGTGCTACTGTTTAAAATCCTTTGGATGAGAAGGGAATAGTAAAAATATGGCCTGAAGCTGCCCGTGCTTGTGAGATTTGTTGTCAGATCTTTCTTTATGTGGTGACATCTGTCACCGGCACATTCCCAGCCGCCACTCCATTCAAGCTCCTCCTCACTACAGGGGTTCAGTGAGGAGGAATGGGGGGTTCAGGGCCTCCATTCTGGTGACCTGTGGGGGTCCCTGCGGTGGATTGGGGATAATTTTCAATTCTGGTACAACCCCTTTAGTGCAACTTGCTAATATAATTTGCGTTTCAATTCCTTTGTATTTTCAAGACCTCTGATTGCTGCCAGTGTATTTTTTTTTTTGCCTTGAGAGGCTGAAAACCTGTCCTGCTGCAGTTCGTTTTAATGTATTAGTGTAGGTTAGTCAGTCAGGACAGGAGAGAGATTTGTGCTGCTGTGGAGGATTTCCTAGATGGATACATTCAAGTGCTGAAAACCAATCCTTGCCTGGGCCAACCTTCACACAGCTGCAGCTTGTTACAATGTATCAGTGTAGGTAAGATCTATTGGTCTGGAGTCCGGACAGGAGATGTTTTGGTAGCCGGATTGCCTGCATTGACACATTTAAATACTGAAAACCAATCCTGACCTAGTCATACTGTCTCACAGCTGCAGATTGTTACAATGTATCAGTGTAGGCAATGCTCCATGAGCAGATTGCATTCTTCTACATAATATACAATCAACTAAACTGACTTAAAACCTAAGTATTTATATGTGTGCAGAATTATCCCTTAGCACAGACCCTTCAGGTATACAACCTGCACCAGAAGAATGGATTCACCTGCATGCTGATTGGAGAGATCTTCGAGTTGTTGTGAGTGTATTAAAAATTAACAGGGAGACAAAAAAAAAAAAGCTTCTACTTACCCAGAATTCTTTGCTTCTTCGTCCAGGTCGGCCTCCTGGGATGACGTTTCATCCCATGTGACCGCTGCAGCCAATCACAGGCTGCATTGGTCACATGGGATGAACGTCATCTCATGACGCCGGCTTGCAGGACGGCAGTAGGACACGTCACCATGGCTACGTTAGTGTTGTGCAGTTTTCCGCAGTCAACATTCTGGCCGAAAAACTGCACCACAATTTGGTGCGGTTTTTCATCCAGAATTCCCTTCAGCGCCCATGGCCGATACGCTGTGTACATTTACGCAGCGTATCCGCCCTGTGTAGACATCGCCTTACTGGGAGAGGACATTTTGGTGCCGTATATTAGTCCTTGCACCATGGACAGCTGTGTCGCCCACCATCTTTTGCACGTGTTGCTAAGTAATATTCCAAACATATTGACGTCATTATGGCCGAAACGTCACTGGAGCTTACAGCGATCGAACGATGTGGTCACATGACACTACGTCACTATGGACGAAACATCACTGGGGGCTAGTCACCAGGTTGAACCCTATACCGCAGACAGGAGGACGCTATGATGATAAATCTCCTATTGCTGCCCCCCCCTCCCGCCAGTCCTAGACATTCTGGGTCTTTAGGGTTTTACTGCATTTTGCTTTGTGGCCTATAATAACCCCATCCCTGGTCTTTTGCAGGCAGTTCATCTTCGTGGTCAGTTTCACCACCTTCCTGGTGAGCTGCGTGGATTATGACATCCTTTTTGCAAACAAGATGGTCAATCACAGTCAAAGCGAAAACAACAAAGTGACGCTGCCCGATGCCTTCCTGCCCCCCGGAGTCTGCAGAGACCTGTCAGTATCTCATCCCTTCCCCTATGATCTACCAGTAACTGTCCAGTGGTCTCCGATCCATTTGGGATCTAACATGTGGCTCTCTGGCTGTTGGGAAACTACAGTTCCCAGCATGCTCTGATAGCCGCAGGCTGGGAGTCGCAGTCTTACAACATCAGCCATAGGTTAGAGACCTCTGGCCTCAAGGGCCTATCAGACAGTGCATGTTAATGGGGGAGTCTCGGATTGCAGATGTATCATGTTTGTAGCCGGCCAGGATTTCTACAATGTATCTGGTTAGATAAAATGTATCAGTCTGGATTCCACAGAGGATTTTCCAGACTAGATACAATCGAAATTAACCCTCAGCTGGGAGGAGTATACGGTCTGTCCAGGTTTTCAGTCATTGGATATAAACATGAATGTTCCTGTTCACTGACAGCAAGCAGAGATCTAGAAAATGGTGAAAAATTTATGAACAAAGTATATTAGAAAGTTGCAGAACTTTTCATTATACAATGTTTAAGCCTAATTTTATATAGAGCTAGAAAATCCCTTTAAATAAGATAAGAAACAGCGCCACTCCTGTCCATTGTGTCAGGTACATGTAAAAGCCTACAACCTATCCATTCTCTATAAGGCATTGTTCAACCGTCGTGGTCGAAAACGCAAATTGACTGCGATGTGTGAACACACCCGAGTGGTTCAGCTTACAGAGCTGCGGGGTCCCCCACTTGTCTGAGATCCTCACTATAGACCCTGAAGAAGTATCTGCTTTTTTTCCAGCATTCAGGAGAACTGGTTCCTCATGTTCCTTCTGGTCATCGCCGGTGTCTTCTGGATCCACAGACTCATCAAGTTTATTTACAATGTCTGCTGCTACTGGGAGATCTACAACTTTTACATCCAAGCTCTGCGTATCCCTATGGTGTGTACCAGACCTGTTATCATATATCTTGGGCTATGTCCACATTTACTTTTGGCTTTCGTTCATAGGTTTCCGCCAAAGTCTCCTTCACTTTTGACGGCAAGAATAGCGCAGCATGCAGCGACAATGCAACAGAAATTTCCATAGAACCCCATCGTTCACCATCAACAGTCAATGGGGTCCGGCGGGCATCTTTTGGATAGTGTTGTACAACGCTATGGCCCCCGTTATGAGCCTGACCTCCAGGTTTCTCCTAATCCTATGCTTTAGGGTAACATAATAAAAATTTGGCTGCCTCGAGCCACCACTAGGGGGAGCTTATAAAGAAACTGTTTTCGTATTGAGTTCAATGTATTCAATAAGCTCCCCCTAGTGGTGGCTGCAGGTAGCCATTATTTTATCATTTAACTCTATAGTCATACAGAGGATTTGGTGCTCTGCATTAGAAAAATGGCTCCGACCACTATATAGATGTATAAGGAAATGAATAGGCCCATATTTAGGACTTATTGGGGGTCAGGCATGGTATTCACATATGCTTTATTTAGGACTGATCAACCCCCTTTAAGTCTGATCGTACTTTCATTTTGCAGGGAGATCTCCCCTATTACACCTGGGAAGAAATCCAGAGCAGAATTGTCCAGATCCAGAAGGAGCACCAGATTTGCATCCACAAGAAGGAGTTGTCCGAACTGGACGTGTCTCATAGAATCCTGCGCTTTAAGAACTACATGGTAGCCATGATCAACAAGAACCTTCTGCCCCTTCAGCACCGGCTCCCTCTGCTGGCCAATACAGTCTTCTACACCCGTGGCCTCAAGTACAACTTTCAGCTCATTTTCTTCTGGGGCCCCGGATGCCTCTTCCAAAATGAGTGGAGTTTAAAGCCTGAGTACAAGCGAGCAGGAGCGCGCCTGGAGCTGGCGGAGAAGCTGTCTCATCGCATTCTCTGGATAGGACTCGCCAACCTGGTACTGTGCCCGCTTGTCCTCGTGTGGCAGATCTTGTATGCCTTCTTTAGCTACACAGAAGTTCTACGCAGGGAGCCTGGGAGCCTTGGAGCCAGATGCTGGTCCCTGTACGGGCGCTGCTACCTCCGGCACTTCAATGAGCTGGATCATCAGCTGCAGGCAAGGCTGAGCCGAGCGTACAAGCCGGCCAGCAAATACATGAACTGCTTCCTCTCCCCGCTCCTGGCCGTGGCTGCTAAACATTTAGGATTCCTGGCAGGCTCCATCCTGGCAGTGTTGATAGCGCTCACTGTCTACGATGAGGACGTGCTGGCGGTGGAACACGTGCTGAGCGCTGTTACCCTCCTGGGAGTGGTGGTGACTGTGTGCAGGTCAGCACTGACATTATAGGTGAACATTATGGGTGCACTGAATTAACGTCTCTTAATGTATAGACATTGTGTAGGCAGAACCAGTTTCTATGACAATGCAGTCTACTAAAGGGGTCCTTCCATAATATATAACGGTTTAAGGGTATGTATACTTTTGCAACTGTTTTTTATATTGCTCCAATGCATCTAAACTAAAAAAATGAAGCAACTTTGCCTTGTGTCTCCATGGTTACAGACTACAGACAAACCCTGTGTAGTCGGATCATTCAGTCATTTCTTACTACAATCTCTCTGCCTCTTTTTGCAAAACTACACAGTAGAAGATGGAAGTAAGTAACACATGGTCACCACTAGAGGGAGATCACAGAAAAACGGTTTTATTATTGAGTTCAATGGATGTAGTAAGCTCCCCCTAGTGGAGGCTACAGGAAACCATAATTGTATCATTTAACGCTATGGCTATATGATCTGACTACACACACAGTGTGTTGTAGTCTGTAACCATGGAGACACATAGGACTGCCCAGGAGCTGTATACATAATTTTTTTTTAGTCAAGACTATTTGCAAAGTTTCTTAATTTTTTATTTTATATGCATTGTAGGGAAAAAAGGTTGCAAGACCATGCATAGCCTTTCTATACTTTTATAGTAAATGTATTTGATATAATTGATTAAATTTTTAAAAGAAATGCAGCACCCTCTACAGGTGCTGGGTAGTACTGCAAGCTATAGAAAAGCAGTAATTCCTTTTATTTCACAACTATGTGGAACCTTCGATAACTTATTCAATAGTAGAAACAGTTGTAGGACAAGTACATGACTTAGATCATTCTTTAATTATTTGGTATATTTTGTATATGGAAATCTATAATATGTGTCATTTCTGTTCCTCAGGTCGTTCATTCCCGACCAGCACCTGGTTTTCTGTCCTGAGCAGCTTCTAAGGGTCATTCTGGCTCACATTCACTACATGCCCGACCACTGGCAACGCAGCGCTCACCGGGCAGAGACCCGCGGAGAGTTTGCGCAGCTTTTCCAGTACAAAGCGGTGAGTTCTCTGGGTAAAATTGCACCAATACAGACAGACATTCGTGTACAAACGTCCAAAACCAGATGGTAGGGGGCGCTGTATCCTGTAAGTGCTGATCCAGAGGACCCTTCTATCTCCGGTAGGTCCATGGTGATGTTATAGACGCCACACTAGGGTGAATCTGTACTCCTATATACCTTTCTCTTTACCACATGAGTATACACGATGGCTGTTTACAATATCTCATGAATTTACTACAATGCTAATGAACCCCGATTCTTCCATTGCTTTCTATGTTAGGCCTTTATTCTGGAGGAGCTCTTGAGCCCACTGCTGACGCCTCTCGTACTGATATTCCGGCTCCGTCCAAAGTCCCTGGAGATCATTGACTTTTTCAGAAACTTCACAGTTGAAGTGGTGGGAGTCGGGGACACTTGCTCTTTCGCACAAATGGACGTCCGTCAGCACGGCAATCCTGCGGTAAATACACAGCACGATATTAAAGGAGCACTAGACAGATCTGTTATCACAACAATATAATAATATAATAACCCTGGACATTCACATACATTGTAAGGTCACCCGGTCACCCCAAAGGTAGGAGGACCCCGGTGTAGAGTTTACATCAGTGTCCAGGAGTTTCCCGCTTTCTTTGCTGTATCCTATATCTTCCCTGTATGTATAACATCCCTGTATTTGTAGTTCACACATTCTATATATTAATTTCCAGACCTTAATTAACCATCTCCTAGTTATGTGTATGCAGCTCCCATGCAGATCTATGGTTACAGTTGTTTGCAATTTCCGTGTAGTCTGATCCTGCAGTCCTTTCCCCTTATATATAACTTTCCAAATGTAAGTAGTGGACAGATGCAACTGTGGCAACATATAGGTCTGCATAGGTGCTGTATACACAAAACGGTAGAAGATTTTATATAGATTACCTGATGATGTATAACTAATCACTGTGTATATTTGCCTCTAATACAGTGGATGTCTGCCGGCAAGACCGAGGCTTCAGTTTACCAGCAGGCAGAGGATGGCAAGACCGAACTGTCGCTTATGCACTTCGCCATTACCAATCCACGCTGGCAGCCTCCTCGAGAATGTTCCGCCTTCCTGACGCAGCTGCGAGAGCGAGTCCAGAAAGACAGCGGTGGGACGACACCGAAAAACCTCACTGGACTGGGACATCCCCTGCACTTCTCTGGGTTATCTCTGCAGTCTGACTCTGAGGTGCTAAACTGTCCAGTGTTCACCACAATGAATCCTTCCTGTTCCTCCTGCTGGTTTATTAAAGGGCCAGTAGCAATATTTTAAATTGTAGAAATGGAGTACCAATCCTCCATTAACACTGCAACTTCACTGTGAATGGGGCTATAGGAAACATCCTAATGAGTGTGGCTTTTTCCAACGCCCCAATACTTGTCCTGCTCTCCAGCTGAGAAAACTAACTCAGGGCCCCTCATTCTCGGCAATAGTGGGGTCACAAAGGTTTTATTTTTTTTATTGTCCCAATGCCTCTAAAACAAAAAATAAAGCAACTTTGCAATACGTCTTAATTAAATATTTCCTATTGTTTTGTTTCTACAGCTCCTATGCAGATCTATGCATCTCCATGGTAAGAGACAACAAACAAACCCTGTGTAGTGTGATTCTGCAGTCATACTTCCTTCTATTTGTCACCTTCTTTCTGCCAACATCTGTTTGGTAGGTTAGCAAGAAGTAAAGGACAGATGCAAGAGCGTATGACTGCAGTATCAGACTACACAGGGTTTGTTTGTAGTCTGTTACCACGGAGACTCATAGAGCTGCATAGGAGCTGTAGAAACAAAACAATAGGAAATATTTAAAGAGGCTCTGTCTCCAGATTTTGCAACCCCTATCTGCTATTGCAGCAGATCGGCGCTGCAATGTAGATAAGAGTAACGTTTTTATTTTTTAAAAACGAGCATTTTTGGCCAAGTTATGACCATTTTTGTATTTATGCAAATGAGGCTTGCAAAAGTACAACTGGGCGTGTTTAAAGTAAAAGTCCAAGTGGGCGTGTATTATGTTCGTTACATCGGGGCGTGTTTACTACTTTTACTAGCTGGGCTTTCTGACGAGAAGTATCATCCACTTCTCTTCAGAACGCCCAGCTTCTGGCAGTGCAGATACAGCGTGTTCTCCAGAGATCACGCTGTGACGTCACTCACCGGTCCTGCATCGTGTCAGACGAGCCGGCACCAGAGGCTACAGATGATTCTGCAGCAGCATCGACGTTTGCTGGTAAATCGATGTAGCTGCTTACCTGCAAACGCTGATGCTGCTACAGAATCATCTGTAGCCTCTGGTGCCGACACGATGCAGGACCTGTGAGTGACGTCACAGATCTGCACTGCCAGAAGCTGGGCGTTGTGAAGAGAAGTGGATGATACTTCTATACACAACGCCCAGCTAGTAAAAGAAGTAAACACGCCCCGATGTAACGAACATAATACACGCCCAGTTGGACTTTTACTTTAAACACGCCCACTTGGACTTTTGCAAGCCTCATTTGCATAACTACAAAAATGGTCATAACTTGGCCAAAAATGCTCGTTTTTTAACAATAAAAACGTTACTGTAATCTACATTGCAGCGCCTATCTGCTGCAATAGCAGATAGGGGCTGCAAAATCTGGTGACAGAGCCTCTTTAAATAAGACCTATGGCAAAGTTGCTTCATTTTTCATTTTAGAGGTATCTGGACAATAATAAATAAGATGTTTATGAAGGTTCACATACAATTTAAGAGAGAAAGTGAAGTAAGTGAAATAACTGCTGGGAAGTTAAACAGACGGACACATCCAAAGAAGATCTCTTACAGATCGTTAAAAGAGATCCCTCCCTGTTTGTGTTAAACCACATCTTAAAGTTTACCACCAGTTAGTAAAAGCTTCTGACATGTCATTGAAACTGTGCAGGCCCTCTATTCATTGACAGCAAACAGATATCTTAAAAAACACAAAGTGTAGAAAAAATTGTTACACATTATTTGTATAAAACCCAGAAATCCATTCACAATGTCGTCTTGTATGTAAATCCCTCCTCCTGCTCACGTCTTCTAGATGTAGATCATCAGGGCGTGGATGATGTGTATGTAGTACATTTACAGATATATTATTCTATGGTGAAAAATGTTTTCCCCGTCTCATCCCCGCTGTCCTTTATTTTAGCCCCACAGTCTTTTGGCGAACATGTTCCACGGGATGTCACCTGCAGGGATGCCGCCGCACACAGACGTCCTCTCTTCTCCACACGTCTCTGCTGTATCGGAGGTGGCGTCTGCTCTGCGTTCATTGTCACCGCAGCAGTCCTGTCACATGGCTCAGAACCAGAGCGGGTGAGAAAATGGGGTGCAAACCCCTCAAGCGTCTTGTTACTTTTGGGAGACAGTAACATCCACACGTGCTCTCTGAACTTGTATAACATGGTCTTCTGATCCTGGGGTCTTCATGAATTCGTTTCCAGTAATAAGTTGAGATCATAAGAAAATAGCATCTTAAAGGGGTTGTCCAGGATTAGAAAACATGGCTTCTTTCTTCCAGAAATAGCGCCACACCTGTCTATGGCTTGTGTCTGTAATTGCAGCTCAGCTCCATTTATGTAAACGGTGCTGAGCTGCAATACCACACACAACCTGCTGACAGGTGTGGCGCTCTTTTTAAAAGAAAGCAGCATTGTTCTCTAATCCCGGACAACCTCTTTAAATCTGAAATGATCTCTCATATCAGTCACATATGGATGTAAATATCTCTGGAAATACCTGGCATAAAATAACTCTACAGTCACCCGCTCCCCATGCTGAAGTGGCTGATAACAGTGAGAAATAGACAATCAACTGCAGGTTAAATAAGACTATAGGTTTAGTTTCCATTTTAAGATGTCTGTAGACAATTGTGAAGAAGCCACGGCACTCCACCAAACGCCGTGGCCCCTTTCTCTGCTGATCGGTGGAGGTGCCCCCCTCCAATCACACATTAATGGTCTATCCTAAGGATCGGACAACTATGAACATTTTTGGGAAACCCATTAAAGATAGATTGTCTGATAAGGATAAACATATTGTCACAGATTGACATTTTCAATGTGTTTTATGTCCTTGTAGCCTTGAATTTAGGAACGGCAGCCTTGGGAGCAGTTTGTGGGAGGGCCCGATGACCAGCGGGCCGCTGTCTGAATACGCCTCCATGGAGATGAGCCTGCACGCATTGTACATGCACGAAGTGAGTGGTTATATCATCTGTATGTGCAAGAACAGTATATAGGCTCCTAAGGGTATGTTCACACGTGCACGTCCGTTACGGCTGAAATTACAGAGCTGTTTTCAGGCGAAAACAGCTCCTGAATTTCAGACGTAATGGAATGTGCAGGCGTTTTTCGCAGCGTCCATTACGGACGTAATTGGAGCTGTTTTTCCATGGAGTCAATGGAAAACGGCTCCAATTACGTCCCAAGAAGTGACAGGCACTTCTTTGTCGCGGGCGTCTTTTTTACGCGCCGTCTTTTGACAGCGGCGCGTAAAAAAAATGACCGTCTGCACAGAACATCGTAAAACCCATTCAAATGAATGGGCAGATGTTGCCGACGCTTTCAAGCAGTATTTTTGGCCGTAATTCGAGGTGTAAAACGCCTGAATTATGTCCGTAAATAGTGCGTGTGAACATACCCTAATAGCTCCGCACACAGCACCAGCCTCATGTCAACCAGTTATTATGAGCCATGAAATTCATGAGCTCCGTCCCTCACATGCAATGTAAGGCTGGGTTCACACACCCTATTTACGGACGTAATTCGGGCGTTTTAACCTCGAATTACGTCCGAAAATACGGCTCCAATGCGCCGGCAAACATCTGCCCATTCATTTGAATGGGTTTTACGATGTTCTGCGCCGACGGTCATTTTTTTACGCGCCGCTGTCAAAAGACGGCGCGTAAAAAAGACGCCCGCGTCAAAGAAGTGCCTGTCACTTCTTGGGACGTAATTGGAGCCGTTTTCCATGGACTCCATAGAAAAACAGCTCCAGTTACGTCCGTAATGGACGCAGCGAAAAACGCCTGCACTTGCCATTACGTCTGAAATTCAGGAGCTGTTTTCTCCTGAAAACAGCTCCGTAATTTCAGCCGTAACGGAGGCTGCCGTGTGAACATAGCCTAATAGACCGCATACTGCTAGCTCTTAGGGGCCCCCTTAACTGCTGGGCCCCTGGTTGCACGTATGGCATGAAGCGCTGTCCACGCAGTACATGATATTTAGGGGATGTATATAGGACCGCGTACCTCATATATATGTAATGTACTAAACGGCTTCTCTCTGCCAGTTACATCAGCAGCACACTCGTATGGCACCGGGCCGGCATATATGGCACCGGCAGGAGAGCGATGAGAGCGGAGAGAGTGTGTCAGGGGACGGACTGATTAACACTACATCCAACATGCCCACCTCTGCCAGCTGCCCATCACCGTCCGCGCTGCTCCAGGAGGATCGGATGCCACCAATCAGTGCACATAGGTTCAGCGCCAGCACGGGTATGTATTAAGTATCGGCAAGGTCTAAAACGTGGATCTTTATTTAAGCCACGCATGATAAAACCCAAGATGTCAGTTACGGGCACATCAGCTTCCGTATCTCTGGGCGCACTTGTCCCTTGGGCTCTGTTCACATCTGCCTTCTATAATTCCGCCATCATAAAAGCAGAACAACAAAAATAACGGCAGCGACGGATCCGGTGCCCGATGGACCCAAATGACTACAATGGGGTCTGTTAGGTTTCCGTCATGGTGTCCGTCGTTTTTGTCCTGGATCTGGGACCGAGTTTCCCACGCAGATATGGACACAGCCTCAGTCCTAGTTGGACAATTCCTTTAAGTTGGCCACAGACATTTAATTTCTGCTGACAGATCCCGACAATGCAAATTGTTCCCTGATTGGATACCTGATGGATCTTTTGTTTCTTCAGGATAAGCGTCCCTAGGTATTTATGGCAGCTGCTTATCTCCCTAACTCCAGGGACGTAACATGCTTTTGTCAAAACTGGTAGGGCAAGTTACTGCGGCATAGTTACGTCTACGGCCGGCTTTAGCAGTCGGGCCCTGAACAGATTTTGACTGGGTCTCAGCAGCTTCAGATCTGACTTTTGTGGCCTTTACAAATATTTCTCACTCCCCCGGCCGCGTTCCCCGATGCAGTGATCCCTGCCGTAATAGGACACCGTGTGATGGATCTTCATTTTTGTTTTGTTTTTTTTCACAGATTTTGGAGTAGTACAGAGAACCTCATCTGACTTAGCCAGGCAGCCCATGGGTGGGTGGAGTGAAGATACCCAAAGCCCCCGTCACCCAGAAACTGTGCCAGAGGAAGGGTCTGAAGATGAACTTCCACCGCACACTCATAAGGTTTGTGGCCTCCTGTCACGTGGCTTTCTGCACATCGGTCATTTAGGGTATGTGCACACACACTAATTACGTCCGTAATTGACGGACGTATTTCGGCCGCAAGTACCGGACCGAACACAGTGCAGGGAGCCGGGCTCCTAGCATCATACTTATGTATGATGCTAGGAGACCCTGCCTCTCCGTGGAACTACTGTCCCGTACTGTAATCATGTGTTCAGGACGGGACAGTTGTCCTGCAGCGAGGCAGGGACTCCTAGCATCGTACATAAGTATGATGCTAGGAGCCCGGCTCCCTGCACTGTGTTCGGTCCGGTACTTGCGGCCGAAATACGTCCGTCAATTACGGACGTAATTAGTGTGTGTGCACATACCCTTATTCATCTCACTTTATGTCCTCACACACTCCCATGTGTATGGAACCTATAGCATTGTTCATCCCGAGCCTCCTGATTCATGAACATAATGTCGGCATTACAAACCCGACACAACTATTGGGACGCACAGTAGGAGAGAGGGAGTTTGCTCTGCACCCAACACATCATTATTATTTTTTTTTTGTATTTAAAGGGCAAGCGCTCCTTTTAACTATTGTTATTATTTCTTGTAGGTGTAAAATTTCTTCCACCCACCATATCAAGAAATGATTTTTCCGTAGACCACCCCCTTGGGATTTCTTGGGAGAGTGAATCTGTCCATGGTCCACGTGTATGTGCGTCTGGCTCTGTATTCCCTTAGTGTCTGTAAATATTTCTGTATATATAGATATATTATGGTCTTACCCACACGCTCTTGACTACTGGACTGGATTTGCACTGGACGATCAGATTTTGTGTGTGTTGCTGTGAACATGGAGAGATTACGCAGCGTTGCGTCTACACCACACAAATAAGACTGACGATTCTTCATTGTATATTTCTGTTTCTGACATTATCTCAAATTTCGGGAGTTTCGTAGAACCCTGCAGTGGAGAAGCCTTCTTCAACCGTACAATAAGACTATAAAGGCTGCGTATACATTTGCAACCATTTTTTATTGTCCTAATGCATCTAAAAAAGAAATAAAGCAACTTTGCAAATAGTCTTTATTAAAAAATATATTACCATTTTATGTATACAGCTCCTATGCAGACCTATGCGCATCCATAGTTACAGACTACAAACAAACCATGTGTGTAGTCTGATCCAGCAGTCATGTGTTACTCCACTCCCTTTCTTACTAATCTACTGAGGGAAGATACTAACCACAGACTGCAGGATCAGACTACACAGGGTTTGTTTGTAGTCTGTAACCATGGAGACACTTAGGTCTGCATAGGAGCTGTATACACCAAACGAAACAAGGTTTTTAATCAAGACTATTTGTAAAGTTGCTTGACTTTTTATTTTAGATGCTTGGAGCATTAATAAAAAATAAATGGTTGCCAATGTGTACATCTATATTACATAAGACAGGATCTATGGGTTCACATAGGTTCATTGTCCTTGCTCATTACTATAGCGTGCACCACGAACATGTCTGTAATGTTTTGTATAGAAATGTATATTGCATCTTTTGTACCATAGTATAATTCAAATTAAAATGAATTATCTGTTATGTCAAATATCTCTGCGTTGTCACATTTTTATTACAGAGTAGGAAAGCAACCCCGTGTTTTAAAGAGCACCGGTCCCTCTGTCCCTCTCCTAACAAGCCTATTATAGTAGATACTTGTTCTCCCCATGAAATAACAATAATGGAGCATATGTTTTATTTATTTTTAGAACACTGCATTGTGCTGTTCCTCTGTTATTCCTCCTGGAAATGTTATGAATAAATTAACAACTAGGTGTTACCATTCCTCTTGTGAATAGGGTGGGTCCCTTCATGTCACTGTTAACTGAGCATTGGTTCAGCCTTCTGCTTTTTTGAAATCCCACCTTATATAGCATCTCTGTTATGGATTATCCAATTTTCTGGATTATTAGGTGCTGAATTAAAGAAACTTCCCTGCCGAACAGGAACAAAGAAGAGGAGGATAAGTACTACTAGTAGGGGACATTGTAGGGGAATAGACTATCCCTGTGAAGAAAGGTAAGGAGAGGTGCGGAGACATGCCCAGTACAAGGGACTAAGATACACTAAATTGTCAATTGAAGAAAAGGACTGATCCTGCTTGTATATTTTTAACGTCGCTATTCCTTTAAATATACAAATAAGAAAAATGCTAATATGTTTAATTGTCCAAGGTGACCCTTATGCCTCTATTCCATTATATCTTTATCAACGTCAGGCAGCTCCTCAGCGAGCGGGGCCTCCGCCACAGGAACAGGAAGTGGTTTCAGCAAGAACTTCCTGCGGATGAAGATTTCCGAGTCCATCCCAGCGTCATCTTCCCATGGAGGCATCTCAGCTGCTGCTTCCAGCCAAGGATCTTGTGTCAGGTCTTCAAACCAGCAATCCTGCAGACATGAAATAGAGTTGATGTACAAAGTACCAAACCCTCCAGTCGTGTCACTGTCTGGTGCTTTGTGTCTTTACATGTGTGTACTATTACTTTTTATACAAAGTTTATTCCCAGCCAATCAGTGTCAAGTATACTGGAGGCGCGGATCCTTAAAGCCTATGTACACCTTTGAAAATGTGTTTTATATATATATATATATATATATGTGTGTGTGTGTGTGTGTGTGTGTGTGTATATATATATATATATATATATATATATAAAAATAAGTGAAGTGTGTTTGGTGCAACTTTCAAAATAATTTTTACTTATTGAGCTACAGCTGCTTTGTATCCTGTATACAGAGCAGCTGTATCTAGTGCTGAGACCTGAATCCGTCAGGTCTGCGGGACTGGCGAGTTCTGTGAAAGCGGTTCCTGCGGGTCTTTGACACACAGGATCCACCTGTTATCGATCACATCTAAGTTGTGAACTGTCACTGAACCCGTCAGACCCGCGGACCTGACGGATTCAGGTTTCAGCGCACGATACGGCTGCTCTGTAATACAGGATACAAAGCCGTTGAATCTCAAAAAGTTAAAATTATTTTGAATAAAATGTAATTACAAAGTTGCTCCAATCACTGATACAATTTTTATTTTTTTTTAAAATAAAAAACAACACGTTTTCAAAGGTGTACATAGCGTTTACTTTATAGTTGAATTGGAGACACTTAATTTAGAGAGAGCGGTGTTTCCCTTTATGGCACAGAATTTAACACCACCATATCCAATGTAGATTACATATCGGAGCTGCGTCATATTCAAGGGACACAAAGTAAAAACCATTGTTACTACGTATCTGATGTCAGGCAATACCACTTACAATGTTCAGTCTGATCCAACCTTCTTCCAGCCTGTTCTCATGATCTCGAGCGCAGTCTAGCGCCCTCTGCAGGTAGGTGTGTACACGCTCCTTGTACCCATATAGAAGCATCACAAAAGCCTTAAGATGATAGAGCCGAGACAAAAATACCGGAGCTGTTTTGCAGCGCGACTTAAATGTTTTTATAAGCTGAGCCAAAAAGAAATTGGAAAATTATCAGCGAAATATTCAAATCCTACAATCTTAAAGGGTATGTAAACTTTTGCAACCAGTTCCAAAGCATATAAAAAAAATAATGAAACAACATTGCCAATAGTCTTGAATATAAATCTATAAATTTGTGTTTGCGTGGCCCGTTTTCAAAGGGATCTCAACAAATCCTGACAGATCTGATGGGGTCCGTCAGATTTCGATATTTTGATGCCAATACTATCGCTGCAAACTATGCTATTCTTACCATTAAAAAGCATTGCTAATGTGAACAGAGCCTTACTCCACTCCCTCTCCCCCCCTCTTCTTGCTAACCTGCAGGAAGTAAAGTAGGCGACAACTTGAATAGAGTAACACATGACTAAAGAATCAGACTACACAGGGTGTTATTTGTAGTCTGTAACCATGGAGACACATAAGTATGCATAGGAGCTGCATATGTAAAACAATACCTTTTTTGTAAAGTTGCTTCATTTTATATCTTAGATTCACTAGAACAATAAAAAACATGGTTGCGAATGTATACATACCCTTTAAGCAAAAAAACAAACAAACATGAACCAACTGAGACCTGGTCGGTGTTGTCGCTGACGATGTCCCAGTCTTCTGATTTCTCCTCCATAGACTTGCGCAGTAACAATACTTGACACTCCAGTAACTTGGAGAACCCACAAAGGGTGAAAAACGAAGAGTCGGTTTGTGGCAGCAGCGTCTTTGCCGTCTGGAAAAAAGTCTGGAAGAGGTCCCACTCCTGTAACCTGCAGAACCTACAGCCAAGACTCCAGGTCATGTCATTGCTCTGCTCGAATGAATTTCCATAGGAGAAGAAAATACATAACACTATCCCTTACCAGAGCGCCAAGGAAGAGAACAGGTTAAGTTTGATTTGGTTTTCCATTGTGATGACGGAATGAGTGTGAAAATTGTCCACAAATTCCAGACACTCGTCCATTCCTCGAACAGCAAATCCTAGAGATAGACGTCATTAAAGGAACACTCCAGGCAAAACTGATGCATTGTGTAATGTCTAGTGCAGAGACCAAAGGGGCGGAGCATGACACAGGGATTCTCTCTGGTGTTCTTGGAATCTCTGTGTCATGCTCCGCCCCCTCAGGCTAGATACATGAGTTGCGGTACACTGCCATGGTGGCAGCAGGACCAGACATCATTGGAACCAACATTGCTTCAACCCAATGAGGCCTGTGAGGAGTTGTCTGGTCTTACTCACACCCAAAGGTGTAACTGGTAGATTCTGGGCCCCAATGAAAAATCTGTAACAGGAGCCCTCCAACCTACCATGGGCCATTTATAACACTGTTGTGTTCTTATGTGGCAGAGGGTCTTTGACTCCCCTCAAGACCTAGAGCCCGGGTGGCATTGCTACCACTGCAGCCCCTTACGGCTACGCCCCTGCTTACCCCCTTCCAACAGGACGTCAAGACAAATAATATAGAACCAGGCCCGGAATTTCACAGTCTGGTAGGTGTTTATCAGGCTTTCCATGCGTCCGACAACAGATACAAGTTCTCTGTACCTGGAATGAAAAAGATTCTGAATATTCTGCAAATGTGTGGCCCCCTGCCGATCCTGAGAACCAAGGCTTCTGCTTATTCCCTGCACAGTGATGCTCCAGGCCACCCCTGTGTAAGAAACTGCAACACAGCTCCATTCAAGTGAGAACCATTCTTAACCAGCACCCCCCCCCCCCCCCTTCTCTGCACATGACACAGAGCATGCCCACAACATTCTTCCATAGAAGTCAATAAGCTGTTTTCTGGCTGAGGTTTCTTATGTTACTCAGGCAAGATGGCCAGTTATATAGAAAATGGGGCAACAAGCAAAATGGGACCTGCAGCCCCGCCATCAGACCGTTTTTCACACAATTTTAATCTCTGGTGGTCCAGGGTAGTGAAAAGTTTAATTGTAAATTTCCTGGTGGTCTAGAGTAGTGAAAGGGTTCATTTTGCTTTCCTTAGTCAGTCTAGGTCAGTGATAAATGGTCAATGGTAAATTCAAGTGGTTCCTAAGGGTTTTAGTCATTGGGGTTTGAGTCCTTGGGGGACCCCTAGGAGAGAGGGGCCCTGGCTAATTGATCCGTTTGCCGGCCCCTGCCCTGCTGGTGATACATTCCCTTTAAATGTGTATGAGATATCTGTTACATTAAACACACATTCGCTTTGATAAGGACATTGTCATACCTGTTACTGAGGAATAAGATTTTGATAAGAATGGGAAGGATTCGATATTCCATAATCATTTTATCAAGTAGAAAGGCGAGGGTCTGAGCTCGACGACCTGAAAACCCAAAAAACAAATCGTCTGCGTGTGTCCTGCTATGAAGTGTTCAGGCCGTTATCTGATCTTCTGCCCAGAGTTAACAGTAAGGGCTTATTCACACAGGGCGGGTACGCTGCGTAAAAACACACATTGTATCCGCACTGGTCCCCTCAGGGGATTAGGGACGAAAAACCGCACCAAATTGTGGTTCAGTTTTTCGGCCGGAATGGCCGCTGCAGAAAACAGCAGGTAAAAAAAAAAAGCCTATACTTACCTGTAGTCATGGCAACGCGCCCCTCTGACGTCTTGCAGCCAGGCCTCCTGGGATGATGTTGCATCCAATGTGACCGCTGCAGCCTGTCATTTTTTTTCTGAGTTGCGATTTTTGTGGCACAATTGCAGATTTTCAACTGCAAAAAGTCGCAACATTTGTCGTGGATTTTACCTTCTTATTAAATTCAATAGGGAAAACCCGCAACAGAAACCAGCGATTCCGCAGTGTAAATTGACAGCCTGCGGATTAAAAAAAAAAAGTTCTTGGGCGTGTTTTTTAGGCAGCGTGTGGATGAGATGTGTTTAAATCTCATCCACTCTGATGCTACTGTATTCTGCTGCGGATTTTCGAAATCCGCTGTGTAAAATTCGCAGTGTTTACGCTACGTGTGAACCGAAGAGTATATTCACAAGATTCTGCAGTGCTGTCCATTACTGCATTGGAAAAACTGGCAAAACAAGAGTACACCCTTAGGCTACATGCATATGTTGCGTAATTTGGTGCAGAAAATCTGCATCAAAGCCGCAGGTAATTCCGCATGTAAAATCCGCACCTAAGGCCTCATGCACACGACCGTATTGGTTTTGTGGCCCGCAAAACCACGGGTCTGTTGTGGTCCGTTGAACCACCAAAAACCCTTGTTGTGCATCCGTGTGTAATCCGGACTCAGAACAATTCACCAGTATTGATGAATCCGCAAATTCGGACACTAAAATGACATGTCTTGAGTTCTTGTGGTCCGAATTTGCAGCCCCTGCAGTTAAAATTGCGGACACAACAATATGGTCGTGTGCAAGAGGCCTAATAGTGCATTTTTTTTATTCGGAAATAGGTTCGGTTTTATGCTGCAGATTTTGGTGCGTTTTTTTCATAAACTAGTCGTGGAAACGCAAGATCATTTGACATGATGCAGATTTTAAAATCCGCACCGCAGGTCAATTTATGTGCGGAAATATTCTGCAACGTCTAGATGAGATTACTTGAAATCTCATTTACTTTGCTGGTGCTGTATTACGCTGCGGATTTGCTGCAGGAATGTATGAGTGGCATATCCACATATAATACGCATCGTGTGAATTTGGCCTTAAAGGGGTTTTCCCATCAGGGACATTCATGACATATCCACAAGATGTGCCATAAATGTCAGATAGATGCAGGTCGCACCTCTGGGACCAGCACCTATCTCTAGAACGGGGCCCCCTAAACCCTGTTCTACCTTTTTCTGCTCCTGCTGCCTCCCAGACACTTCCTGATTATATGGTCGGGACTTACGAAAACAGCGGAGCACGGCGAGCTACGCTGTTTCCTTCTTCATGTTCAGAAATCACTTGAGTCAGCCGGAGCACAGAGAGGTGGGACCGGTCTAGAGATAGGTGCGGATCCCAGAGGTGGGACCCGCATCTCTCTGACATTTATGACATATCCTGTTTATATGTTATAAATGTTTATGATGGGAAAACCCCTTTAAAGGTGTAACACTTTTGCAACCTTTTTTTTTTTTTGCACTAATGCATCTGTTAAAAAAAAAAAAAAAAAGAAGCAACAAAAAATCTCTGTTGTGTGTACACTGCTCCTATGCGGACGCATGTGTCTCCATGGTTACAGACTACAAACAGTCCCTGTGTGTAGTCTGATCCTGCTGTCATGTGTTACTTTCTTCTTTCTGCCTTCTCTTCTACTGTCTGTAGGTTATCAAGAAGTGGAGGCAAAGGGAATGGAGTTGGGGTGGCCGTACGCTAAAGATAGTTGTCGCCTTCCTCTCGAGCGGTCATGTTT